>NC_081412.1:698936155-699245530 GCF_030272615.1 Cryptomeria japonica | reverse complement strand
AATGCTATTATTGTGTGTGTTGGTTGAAGCCCTCTTTGCTTTGATTTATCCTCTTTCTATGTCCTCTTTCAGACTTCTCAAATAAAAAAATACATCCACTTTCTTATCCTTGCATTGCATTGCAATGTTGGTTGGATGTTTTCGTGTAAATCATATTTACACCATATGCAATCGATGCATAGGCTCCCTTCCTTTCAAACTCTAGTTCGTATATGCCTTCATTTCTAAAAAAAAATTCCTCCATTAGATAAAATATTAATAACTTTTATTTAGCAACGTTTTTTTTTAAAGAATGATATTAATTATGTTTTAAATAAAACATGCATTCATATTTATAGCTTATTTAAAAATTATTTTGTTTATTAAAAAAAATGCAATTTATTTAATTGCATTGACATTTAAATTTTCCAAATACGCACACACACACACACACACACAATTACATAAAACATTCATTTAAAATATATGCGTATATACATAGATATATATGTACATATTATTCAAAATTATATAATTATGTGTGTGTACATACATACATACATACATACATATATGTATGTATGTATGTATGTATGTGTAGATATATGTATATGTAGATGTAGATGTAGATATATGTATATGTAGATGTAGATGTAGATATATGTATATGTAGATGTAGATGTAGATATATGTATATGTATATGTATATGTATATGTATATGTATATGTATATGTATATGTATATGTATATGTATATGTATATGTATATGTATATGTATATGTATATGTATATGTATATGTGTGTGTGTGTAAACATACAAAAGGAGATACTTGCATTCAAAAGCAAGATAGACGTTCCATTTTTCTAAATAATATAAGTATGTAATCATGAATATAATGATGTAAACATAAAGGTGGTGATTTTATTTTTCTAATATATTATTTGAAACAAGTTATCGTAGTCCATTTTACATATCTACAAACATCATCTAAGAACATCATTCATATTTAAAACTATGCATCTAGATTACCATGAAATGTATAACAAAACATCGTAATGTAGTATGTTTGTACTATGTAAGTGTGTGTGAGTACACCAAATTCCATCATGTTAATTATTGCCAAGTGGCTAGGGCACTTCTATCTCAACCAATTTCTTGTATTTGACATGTACCTGCACTCACTTGCATTCAAATTTACATTAGTAGGTTAGTCCCATAAACCATAGCGAAAGCACATTTCATTGTAATTTCAATTTCATTTTCATTTTCTAATTCATTTTAGTTTCATGCATCTAAAATATACATTAATCTATAATCAAATAACAATAAGGTAATCAACCATAGTCTCAATCAATATATTATTTCAAGAAAAAGAACAATATGTGATAGATGATCAAATTTGGTGCTTCCTAGTATAGCTTTGTAGGTATTTTGTACTTTGATGGTGATAGGTAATCGATTTTCCTTATGATTTGAGGACATGGGTCTACATGTGTGGAGACATAGAGTCCTAAGTTGGTGAGAGTTGAGTGCGAGCACAACATTGGTGAAGATTATGGTGTCGTGGTTATGTATGTACATTTATGCTTTGGCATAATGTAATCAAGTTTTTGGTTGTTTGGTGGTGGTTTGGTTTGGTATTAGGAGGTTGTTCTTATCTCCTAGATGCTTAATTGTTTTCTTGACTATGGTTAATCATTTTAGAAATGTTGATAAAATCATATTTGTGGTTGATTTGGTGTTTGAGCTTGATGTCTACATTATTGTTCTCTTTGATATCTCAATTTGTGGGTTACTAATGTGAAGATGAGTTTGCATGTTTCATGTTTGTGATCTACAAGTTATATAGTTGTATGGGTTGATCACCCATTTAGTTGCAGTGGGATGACTTAGCTGTGGATTATCTATAACTATGAGGTTGATTCCTTGTTGATTAGAATTTATTAGTTGGCCTTGTCTATGGTTATTTTGTATCGGTATGTGTTGCATTGGGGTGACAGGATGGATGATTAGAGTGTCAAGATTGTTAGTGATTAATACTTGTAGCATGTGGCTTTATCGTGCAATGTCATGGATAACTTGGATACATGGTTATATGATTCAACTTTTTAAAGTGATGATTTGGTGGCGTAGAATTGATTTTTATTATCTTGATAGAGATTGTATCTTCTTGTCTTGGAGATATTGGTTATATAGTTGTTTATAACTAATTGTCTATATGAAGTAGCTATCTTTAGTCCTTGAAATTCTCAAATCAATGTTCAATGAACAAGAGGTAATGACTTGGTATCCTTTGCACTTTAAGCTTTTCTAGACATAGGGGGTGACCCTTATTTTAATAAGTATAAAATTTTGGTCCTTATACACTAAGATATTGATTAAAGCAAATATGTTCGAGCACAATTAATATTAAGGTTTGAATGATCTTACTTTAGATTAGCTAGATCCTTGGTAATATATCTATTTTAGCACCTTGAGAACATGGGACAACTTGAATACATTAACAAAAAGTAAAATGTTGTTTTTCATTTTAGGGTTTTGAGTCTAGGTTTTGGACCATGAAATCAGTGCCTATCTAGGACAACATAGTCAAATCATTTCATGCAACTACTTTTTTCTAACAAAAAAAATTCTTACTTAGAGGACTGATAAAGATATTATTTCCATACAATGATGTGTCTAAGAAAATGTATAATTTACAATTCTACTTAGGATCCCTCAACACAATACATATTTCCCCATATATCATTGAAAGCCTATTTAATCCATTACTTAAATAGAAGTAGTAAACAAGATACACCATGTAAAAATATATATATTTATAAGCTTATAAACCCTTGATTTCTTCACTTAAAAAGAAAATGCAAATATTCAAGGAGACAATTGCAAAGAACACACACAAAGTGTTTTTCATATTAGCTTCAATATGAATGGAAAATTGTCATGCAAAATTTGTTCTGCAACATTGAAATATACTTCTCTTTATTGAATATCTCCAAAAATCACAAAAATTTCAACTAGATCCAATCTGACTATCTTTTTCAATTATATTCAAAATATTTAGGATCCTTCTTACAACACTACAAGTTCCTTTTATAGAGAAAGTACAAAAAATGGTGGCCTAGAACCTAATAACAACTTTTATAAAAGTTTGAATTTTCACTTACAAAATAGAATTGGAAACTTGTGACCATTATACTATTTGGTTTTGAATTTGAAATAATTTAGAATCACACGATTGCTAATGTAGTGCTCCAATCCTGGTGCTTGATCCATATGCATACACCAAAAATATTATATGCTTCAAAATTGCCAAAAACTAGGTCATTGGTTGAGTTGGACTTGATCTAATTGAAATGAAAATATGCTTTATTCTCCATACTTCTCTTCCCATGTCACATATTTCTTCTAATTAGGTTACTAAAACTCTTGAAATTTAACAATCTTGTCATTATGATTGGCATATTTTGCATCCAAAATTGTCCTTGCTTCCTTACTGGAACCATCACATAGCATCTTCAAGGAATACATATCACCTAATATTGAGTTTATTAATCCCATTTTTAATTCATTCTCAATACAAATAATGGATACCACCTTTGGGCCAAAATTGTTGAATTGTGTCTTCCACTTCCCTAGGGTTTTAGCTTGACCCTTCTCATCTTTGATGCCAGACATCACTTTACTCTCCATTGAGCCAATCATCTTCAAATGTTTCCTCATTTATTTGTGAAGCTTGAGCATGTAATCCACCACCTCCTCTAGAGCTTACATCATCTCAGCAACATCTTTCAACTCTACAAGCTTCTTAGGATCAAACTTTACACCTTGGCAGTTTGTTTGATTGTTGCAATCCTTAACATCCACTTATTTTTTATATCCTTAAGATTATTTGAATCATGATCATGTTTAGCCAAAAAAAAAATTGAGGTACTCATAATCCTTAATTACTTCATATGTCCTGCAATTTATTTTGGTTAACCAAGTCTGTGACCATTTTGCTCACAACCTGCATTCTGAGATTTGTTGTTTCTAGCTTTGATTGTGTGAGAGTTTTTGCATCAAATACAAAAACAACAAATCTCAGCATAATGGATTGTGTAAATCTAATTTGATTAACCCACATTCTATCTTCTCTTATTTCCTACATTTGTTCCTTCAATTCTTTGATCTCAGTGAGAAAAGCCTCTCTATTTAATGGAAATACTTCAATAGATCTTGAAGGGTTTGTAACTATTAGAACAAGAGCACTATAAGATCCCAACTCCTTTTATTCACATGCCTTCAGTTTAATCAAAGCCTACATGTATCTCTATTGCAAATCATCGTGATCACTTTACAACTTCTTCAACATTGTTTCACTAAAAAGAGAAGTATTAACAACCAAGGATGTAGCCTAAGGGGTATAACTCTCAGATACTCTTTTTAGTATGATGTCTCTTTTTAGTTCCTCTATGTTAATTACAACATTAGGATTATTTGTGTTGGGATCTAATGCCCAATTGCAAGGGTTTCAAAATTAGGACTAAACCTTGATCCAAAGAATGCTTGCTCAACTTGTTCCTTGGTGGTATAGGCCTACTCAAGTTCTACCTCTTTATTGTGTCAAAGGTGAGGGTTGTTGTTATTGTTGTCACAAAATTTTGCACCCTTGGTGACTAGGCTTGATCACCAACCTTGTGAAACATGGAAACAACCTCTCAAGTGTGGGACCTTGCGTTGTTGTGAGGTTGAATATCGAAGAAGGTCGGTTTCCTCTTCAATCTGAAATGCAGAGTGTTGGACCAACCCAACACTTGGTAAAAATAATCTATTGATTCTTAGGAAAAGGGAGAGATAGAGAACAGAATGCATCAAAGAACGGAAAAGGGGTATCCAGACTGAAATGATGATATACCCCCACCTATAATTGCACACAACATCAATAAAACTACCCAAAAGATACACAAATTTCTATCTCGGTCTAGCTTTCTAAGATTGAGTCAAGGTTGCAATTCTTAAAGATGGCAGAGGAATGAACAATATTCTTAGATGCCACTCTAAGAGGATTCAACACTATCAAACATATTGAGAAATCAAGAAAAGATTCATTCACACAAACAAGTAGAAGAGATACACAAATTTGCATAAACTAAAACTAGATAAGGCGACCAAATTTTATTAATGCAGAGACAGGGTGATTTTTACAGTTGCATAAATCATAGATTACTGTAAGAGAAAAAGAGGAGAAGATCCGAACAATATGTTATAATTTTTCCTTTATAGATTAGGCATAACTCATATGATTACATTTGAGAAAACACTAACCCCACCTGGGTTAGGTTACAAAAATATCTGAGAGGGGAGAAGATCAGATCAACAGATCTGATAACATGTTGAAATAGCTCTAAGAGCGTCCTCTACCTCTAAAGAAACAAAATCCCCACTAATCAGGGAAAACCCTCCATCTAAATGCGTCTCGGGGTACCTACAGAGCCCAAAAGTCTCTGAATTGCATTGAAGAGGGCATGGGTGGTGTCAAAAATCAGCCTGCAGGGGTCACTTTAGGAGTTATGACAAGCAAATCCGGTGGCTGGAGTGAGATCGGGTCCAAAATTGGGCGTCGATTGAGCAAAGAACGTCCTCAACCATCGAGTCGACAACTACCCCCTGCAGAGCATTCAAAACTCAACGACCACCACAAAATCAAATGTCCACCATCGATCTAAGAGATTCGCACGAAGATGGACGTGCAAGATCTCTCCACATAGGCATCCAATAGGCCCAATAGAAGATTAAAACATGGTTGTCGGATCGGGCCCTTATGAAGATCCAATGGCCTCAATTGGCTAACATGGCACCCTGGGTCCATGTTTCCTTGGTTGTGTTTGACCGCTAAACGACCCTGCATACCACGCGGGATAAGAACCCTGGCTTCAACTTTGTTTGCTTATCCCGCGACATCTCCCTTGTATTTGTTCTATTCCACAGGATAAGGGTCTCTTTGATTTACCCTTATTTCCTTATCTTGCGGGGCCTTTGATACCTTTGTTTTACCTTGCAGGATAAGAGAGGTTGACCCTCTTCTTTGTTATTTTTTTATCCCGCGGGCCGCCGTTGCTGCCTTTCTAACTCCGTGAGATAAGGGGAAAGCCTAAGCTTTGTCCCTAACAAGCTTATCCCACGCGACCTTTGTTACATCTGTTTTACTCTACGGGATAAGGGAAAAGCCCACCCACCTTTGATGTTTTCTTATCTTGCGCGGTCTTCCTGATGTCTTTGAAAGCATGCGGGGGAAGCGAAGAGCCCCATTGCTACTTATTGCTCTCATCCCGCATGACCTCATCCCACTACATCATTTTCTCCTCTTATAAAATCCTATGGGGTAGCGGGGCCCTTCATAGCTGAGAGAAAACTGCCATCGGCCGGTAAGAGGGAATCAAGGGGAACCAACCCACGAACAACAAGGAACCCTCCAGCCGGTAGAACTTAAGTGAGTTGATCGATTGACTTGGTCAACTCATAAATACAGTTGGAGCCCAAAAAAAATGCAAGGGCAAAAAGAGATCTCCTCCGCAGATTGTCAACAAAGAAATGCGCATAACACGCAGGTTATGTAGGATAGTTTTTCTCAGACTGGATCCTAAGTTGATAGAAAAAGGTCAACAATTATGTCCTAGTTTAGTAACAATAACATGCCTTGCATTATACTTTCCTTGCATTTATAAATTATTTATTTACACTTGCCTTACAGTTTCCTTGCATTTGCAATTGGGATGACAGTAAAATATTGCTTTACATTTGCCTTGCTTTTACTAACTTATTGTAAGAGACTATTGTCTTCAGGGGTAAATTAAGCATAAATAAAATAATCAGATATCAAAGAGTGAATCACAACTCTAAATCTAATTACTATTAATCTTAAATGACAATAGAATAATGAAAAATCAATTGAAATAAAGAATGAATTCTAAATTAAACCCCCTCAATTGATGTAGCAAGCCTTCCATTGCTCTTCTCCGAATTGTGTTTGAAGGTAGCTCTCAAGTATTGCACTGGGATTTCCTGCATAAAGTAGACAATTATTTTGAAGACTGTGATTCTAGCTTGAATTGAGAAATTAATGTTATTGATATAGATTTTCAACACAGAAGGGGTGAGGATTTGAACTGAAGTTCTGATTGATAGTCAGCTAAGATTGATTGATCAGTGAACTAGTCGCGATTGATTTGTTAACTCAATAGATTGGTCTGTTAACATGGTTGATTGGAGAGTGGACTCAATTGATTAACCAGTAGACTGAATAGACTAGCTAGTTGACTGAATTGATGGATTGTAAGATTGAATTGATTGGAGATATAAGTGGGTTGATTGACTATTCAGAAAAGGTTGATTTGGAGTGAAAAGGGGTGTGATTGAAGAGTTAACTGAGTTAACTAATTAGTCAACTGATTTGATCAATCAGTTATGATTTCAACATGTGATGTAGGATTTTGAAGTTGAATTTGATTTTCATTTTCAATTTGGATTTGGATTTGAACTTTTGAATGCTAAAATGCACATGAAATTAACTGAAATTCGGATTTGGTAAAATGTGAATTTGATGATTTGGAATTAGATGGAATTATTTGAAATTCAAATTTGGGGGGAAATTGGAGGAATTAAATTAATTAATTTTAATAATTTTAATGAAATTATTTAAACATTAGAAATAGGATTAATTAAATAATAAATATTATTTAATTAAATAATTAATCGTAATTAATTAAATAATTAATATTTAATTAATATTTGAGAAAGGGGTTAACTGATTAATTAATTAATTAGAGAATAGAAATTGAATAATTAATAAGATGAAGAATGATGATTGAGTCAGTTTAGAAGAATAATTAGCTTAATTAAATAATTAAAGAATTACTTAATTAATTAGGACGAATAATTAGAACATGATGAAAAAGACATTTTTCAGTGTCTACATTTGCCCCTCTTTGACACAATGTCGAAATGATGTTGTTTCAAAGAAAAAGAAATTTGTTGCCCCGGTGACGCTTTATAATGTAAATATGCCCCCTCTAAAAAAGTGGTCGGAAATTTATGAAGCTGAGACCATTTTTTTGATACCATGGTAATGAGCAATCATGTGAATTTTCGTGCAATTTCGAGTTTGTTTGACTGTGCTACAAGTGCGTTGAAGTTCAAGGGGACCGCGACAGTTGGAGAGCCCTCATTTTGAGCTATAAATAGTGAATTAGGCCCTTTAATTAGCTCATTTGCATTCATTTGATTTTGTGGAGGTCTTCTTGATTTAGTGCTTTTTGGCAACTTTGGAGTGTGATGGCGGGTCACAGAGTGAGATTGCACTTGTCCGATCGAGTGCGTGCATATCAGAGACTGACCAACACTAGAGGCCCGATAAGAATTCTGAAAATTTTGCTCATTTTTGCTTGTTTTTTCAAAAAAATTCTCGGTTTTTATTAGAGCAAAAAAATTTAGTTGATGCGCAATTGCCTTTCAATCTATTCACAATTGGTGTTATTTGTGTGCAATTGATTTTATTAATTCGCAATTGATGTAATGATGCGTAATTGAGTTTATTAATGTGCAATTGATATTATTAATTTGCATTTGCTTTAAGTAGAGAGTATTTGCCTTTAATGTTGCACATTTGCTTTAACTCATTCACACTTGACTGTCTCCATTTATATATGATTCGCACTTGTTGTTTTTGTGATTTTTCCAAAATTTATGAGTTGATGTTTGTCATGCAAATATAGTATCTGATATTTTCATGTGTTTCACCTTGTAGGCACATTACCTTGTCCTGGTTGGTAGGCAGACAAGGCTAGATGGTCTTGAGTGTTGCTATGAGCTTATCGATGAGGAGACTGCCTTGATTAGACATTTAGGTTTATATCACATATTGCACTTGCCCGAGGTTACAGCCAACAGGGCCATTATTACTGCATTAGTTGAGCGATGGCATTCTGAGACTTGTTCGTTTCACTTACCTACTGGTGAGGCATCAATCACATTGGAGGATGTGTGGTGCATTCTGCATATACCCATTCATGGTGCCTGAGTTACTTTCGATCATGATGATGGTGTTGTCGGACTGTTTGATTTGTTCGAGTGTTCAAAGGAGGATTTATCCATATGGGGTTTATATGATATCCCATGGGATGATCTAGATTATGATGACCTTACTGTCATTTTATTCTCTGTTGTTGTTGGCTTACTGATTCCTGATCGACAGACACATGGTTTCCCTGTCAGATGGGGTAGATTCATCTGAGACATGATTATTGATATACGTGTTTTTGCTTGGGGTTTGTGCTTATTAGCCACTTTATATCACCGGATGCATGGTATTGTATACTTAGAGAAGAAATCCATTAGTTGTGGTAACACTTTGCTCCAGGTATGGTCTTGGGAGCATATGGCTATCTTTCATCTGATGGTTCATGTTGATCTTGTTGATGAGAAGCCATATGCATATAGATACACAACTAGCATTAGACAGGGCGTCAGGGAAGACCCTTTACTGGAGACATTAGATTGATATACTACAATATTTCTCTTGGAGGCCATATCTTGATTGTCATGGTTGGCCTGATGATGCACAACATTTACCTTATTGTAGGCAACAACATTATCTCATTGGTTGAGATGTTGGTAAACACATGGTTATTAACATCCATCTGCCTAGCTGGGTACTCTATCAGTTTTGAGAGGTACAAGGTGTGCCAGATGTGACAAATTATTTTTTTCGGATTACACGAGAGATCAAGGATTGGGGGGCTTCTGTACATCCTCATGTTGTTATTGTAGAGTTTTATTCTCTTCGGCCACTATAGTGGGGTTGGTCAACTGGAGTTGCAGATCCTGGTGCCACACCGCAATATGATGCTTGGTGGGTACATCATATACCAGCACCATTGAATGATCTTACGATTCTTATTTCTCCTCAGTAAATTCGACACAGGAGGGCATGGGGAGGGAGAGGGAGAGGAAGAGGGAGAAGGAGAAGGAGAGGGAGAGGGAGAGGGAGAGATGGTGGAGGTTGAGACAGGGGAGGAGGGTGAGGTGGAGGTCAGATTGGTTTGATAGAAGCAGTAGCAGTAGCAGAGGTGGAGCGCGAGGATAGTGAGGGTGATGTAGACATCGATGGAGACACCGAGTCTATGAGCAGCTTTGACCAAGATGGGAGTGAAAGTGATGATTCTGAGACAGGATCTAGCAATAGAGGGAGTGACGGTGTGGATGGTGGCGGGCAGGATATTGATATGCCCTAGGTTGGAGATGCGCTAGCAGCAGAGGGAGATAGCAATGAGAAGGGTGAGGATGAGCAGGTTTTGAGAGCTTGGATTAGGAGCTTAGAATATCTAGTTGTCACATTGCAACAATGTCAGATGGATGATAGGGAGCACTTTCGCATAGCATATTGTGCTTTAGAGGTAGAGTGAGATCATATTGTAGGAGAGAGGGATAGACTGCAATAGGAGAGAGATGTGGTGGTGCAAAGGTCTACATTGATCCAGGATGTATAGGAGTAGTACCTTGATCCTGCTACAAGGTCGAAAGATGAGAGACTGATTCATCTTGCTTAGGAGTGTTCGTATTGGTGTCATGAGTACGAGGATGTCGTGTCGGAGGGACAATGAGTTTTGAGTTATACGAGATATATCTCAAGTAGGAGATCTACCAGGTCTACTAATCATGATATGAGTACAGTCGGGGTCATGGGTCTACCTAGGGCATCTTTGGGGCATGCTGGGGCAGGATTGAGCAGATAGGATCCACCTGGAGATATGGGTAGTGTTGGTTGACACATTTTGTCTTGTACTTGATATGATGTATTCTGACACTTTTTGAGATATACATGATATGCATTTTGGCGGCATTCTACATGCCTTGTGTTATTTCTATGATGTATGGTTCTATTTGATGCGTATATTTGATGTGTTATGTGTGTGTGATGCATTTTATGATTTCTAGTGCATTCTATTTTATGCAATGTGATGATATGGTTGTGTAACTAATGCTTCTATATGAAACTGAGTCTAAAATGATATGAAATTTATCTAAATAAATCTAATGCATTGACATGTAGATGAGATTAAGCTTGAGTAATAATGCAACTGAATCTAAGTATCATGTATTTAAATGCAATCTAACTAATGAACTTAAAATGATATGCAACCTATATAAATGTTTTTGTTATGCCAAAATACATTGTTGATTGTTCCTCTTTGAATTAGAAGAAGTGTTAGTAAGAAAGATAGATTTGGAAAAGATAGTGAAGAGATGGTAGAAAATGAAGAATCGACTGTGTTAACTTGAAAGCAAAATTGATATGATATGATAGGAATGATAGTGATGAGTACTCTTCTTTGCCTTATTCGTAGTGCAATACGTTATCATCATTGAGCCTTATTATGAAGTTTGGTACACCAAGGTATAACAAAATAGAATGTATAGATATCTCATTGCAAGAAACAAACACGTAGCAGACAAGGAATGAACCCTCCATTTTTGGAATTACGCTAAGGGTCGAGGTATGTGTGGTATTCACAGGCTGAATGCTCCTATCACAGACACCCACTAGAGCAATTGCCCAATAACTTCATTGGTTCACACCATAAAACAACAAACAAAGTAAAGGATCATGCCCATCATGGCTCCTCTACTCACTTTTGGACATCCTTCAGTAGCATAGAAACATGATCTTTGCCAATTGATAAAAGATAAAAACCAAATTAGACAAAATTCTGCAGTTAAACTGATTGTGCCTTTGCTTTGATTTGTTTGATGTGATGTTTGATAATGGTTGGTTTCAGAAGTTTTGGACCTCGTTTAAGACTGATCTGTCTAGTTTCGAGTGTATCTGATTTTGTCTGAGACATGATAATGATCACATTGATGTGGATATCAATGATTGATAAGACTTGATCAGGTTGGTTGCAGATGTTTGATAAGATAGTTATATCCTTTGTTGAACTTCACGCAAAGTGTTTGTTGGATATCTGCTAGGGTATTTGTTTCTCACAAGACATTTTATTGCAAGTTTTGGTTGATTTTTTTATTTTTAGTTTGTTTTTTAGTTTTTTCGATGTTTAGGGTTTTGTGGAACATTTTTTAATGTTTTCTATTTTGTTGTTTTTTTATGTTTTTGGTATTTGTTCCGGATCTTTTTCTGATTTTTTAGGATTTTTTCATGACTTTTTACAATTTTGAAGATTTTTGTGTTTTGCAAATGTTTTTGGATTTTGAAGATTTTATCTCAATGTTTTTTATTGATTCAATTTGGATTTTTTATTTTTAGGATTTTTAAAGGACGTTTTCTGATTTTTTAGATTTTTTCATGACATTTTTTAGAATGTTTTTGTATTTTGAAGATTTTATCTGAATGTTTTTTATTGATTCAGTTTGAGTTTTGATTTTTGATTTTTTTTATTTTTTTTTTCAATTATGCCCCCAAGTATGCAGACCTATGATGATAACATGATGATGCATATGGAGACAATGAATTTTCAATATGAATTATGCTAATGCAAGATGCAGTTCCTATTTGAACAAGGGTGAGTGTATGCATCTTTCATTCTAAAATGCACTTATTGAATTAAAGGTGTGAAATGTTTCAGAGATAGGAATTCAATCCGTTCTCAAAAGACTTTAGATCATCCAATCTTAACACACTATGTAATCAAGATTTATGAATGGAGGTGCAGAAAACTTCTCCATTAATTCTTGAAACTTTGATCCCCTTTTTCCCATGTGTGTGCACTTGAGTTTATTCTTACTCTTATAACCATTACAGGCCCTTGGAATCCTATGTCGCTAGCTACGTGAGTTATTTTGACTTCAAAAGCATCTTAGATAGAGCCTCATTGCCAGCAAGCTTTTAGGGCTCCAACGAGGTTATACACTATAATCTCTTGAATATTGCTCCATTGCCAGCAGGCATCCATAACCCTGATGGAGCAATTTGCATGTTCCCTTAGCCAAGCTTTATTTGCACATTTTTGCATGATATTTTAGTTATATATCTGTGCTATTTTTCCTTAAGATGGATATTTGGCAAAACTTTTCTTTTTTAATTTCTTGCCTTGACTTGTAAGTAATGAAACTTACTTGGGTATGACAATTACAGCAGTGCTGAAGCAAAATATTGGATTTTTCACTAGCCACATGATCAACTAGGTATCTACAATGACTTAGAGCTATTGATTAATGTGTGAGCTATAGCAGTCGATAGATTTTGGTTAACAAAGCTCAACAATGAAACCTCTACTCAACCATGGATAAAGCTCAATCACAAGGTGACATTAAAGATAAATGAGTAAAGACCTCTTAAAACTTCCTAAAAAAATATCTAGGAAATGAGACAACCTTTGCTCTTTTCAGTGCAAACAGGTGAATGACTCAAACAATTGCCTTGTTTATTGATGCAGCTATATGCGATATAATGATATGTAGCTAGATGTTGTGCAATATGAAATGCAAGCAACTATGATGCACTCTAAAATGGAGATATGCGATGCAATGCAATAAAGAAATATGCAAATGCAATACTTGAAAATTTAAATGAACCCATCCCTTAGATATAATATCTTTTTAGGTGTATATTGTTCATGGGTTTGGGGAGTGGATCTCCCTCCATTGTTGTTAAATGATAAGCGTCATTTCCAACTACTCGCGTTATGATAAAAGGGCCTTGCCAATTTGCTTCAAATTTTCTTGATTTTTCTCGCTCCACTAAATTTCTCTAGTTTTCCTTCAAGACAATGTCTCCTACTTCAAAGTGGCGTGGTCTCACTCTTTTATTGTAGCTTCTATGCATTCTATTCTAATATCCTTGTAAGTGATTCAGGGCAGTCTGTCTCTTTTCATCCAAGAGTTCCAACTCTTGCAACCTTGCAACTCTGTGATCTTCATCAGATATGATATTCTTTAAAGAGATATCAGTGATGGTAATTCCACTTCAACAGGCAAAATGGCTTATGTCCCATATACCAAAGAGTACAGTGTGGCTCTTATTGTTGTACGTATACATGTTCTATAAGCCCATAGAGCAGGATTGATTTGTATGTGCCAATCTCGACCTACTTCATTGACAAAACTTTTTTCAAAAATTTTAGGATTGTTTTGTTTGTTGTTTTTGCCTGACCATTGCTCTGAAGATAATATGGAGTTGCAAAACGGTGTTGAATATGGAATTGTTCGCAAAGTTCTGCTACTTTGTAATTTTTGAAAGGTCTACCATTATCCGTTACAATGCTCATTGGTATTCCATACCAAAAGATAATGCAGTTCAAAATAAACTTAGCTATTTTCTTACCTATAGTATAGGTCATAGGGATCACTTCAACCCATTCAGTGAAATATTATGTGGTAGTGAGAATGAACTTATGTCCATTAGATGAAGTAGGGTTGATCTTCCCTACTAAATCAAGTCCTCATTGTGAGAATGGCCATGGTGATTTTATTGGTTGAAGATCTTGTGTTGTTGCATGGATCAGGTCTTCATGGATCTAACATTGTCTGCATCTTTGCACATATTTGTATGAATCTTTCTCCATTGTCGGCCAGTAATAGCCTGTTCTCAATAGTTTTTTAGCTAGAGCTGGGCCACTGACATGGGCACCGCAAATTCCATCGTGAACTTGTTGTAGAGGTACTTGTGCTTCATTAGCATTGAGACATCTAAGTAGAGTTGTATCCAAACCTCTTCTGTATAGTGTATCTGCAATGAGTGTGTATCTAGAGGCTTGTCTTATAAAAGTCTTCCTTTGATTAGATGAAGGTTAGGTGGCATGTATTGATCATGTAAATATGCATATATCTCTTGATACCAAGGAGATTCAGGTCCTACTATTGCACAAAAAAATTCTAAAGTTGGTATCTCATATGAGGGTACCATTAGTTGTTCCACTGTGAACTCAAACTGAGTTCCATTGTTTGACATGTCAAGGAGAGATCCCATAGTTGCCATTGCATCCGCAACTCGGTTCTATGCCCTGGGGATTTGCTCAAATATGATGTTGGTAAAATATGGCTTTAATTCATCTACCAACTTCTTATAAGGTGTCAGATTGTCATCTTTGGTTTTATAATCATCATTTACCTAATTTATAATGAGTTGAGAGTCACCATATACTTGTAAGTCCTTTATTTTCCATTGCACTATTTTCTGAAGTCCTATGACCAAGTCTTCATACTTGGTTATGTTGTTTGTGCATGTGAAGCTTATTCTGAATGTCTTGGGAATAGATTCACCTTGAGGAGTGATAAAAATAATTCCCGCCCCTTCTCCATGGTTTGTATGTGATCCATCAAAGAATAATTTCCATTCGTTAGATACCGTGATTGTAAAGACAAACTCATATGGAAAGTCTATCAACATGGGATGGTGGTCTATCATTGGTGCTTCTGCCAATTGGTTTGCAATAATTTGCCCTTTCATGGCTTTCCTATCAACATATTTAATGTCGAATTCACTAAGAATCATTACCCATTTGGCCAACTTTCTAGTCAGTGCAGATCTGCTTAAAAGGTACTTGAGTGGATCGAATTTTGCAATGAGCTGGATCTTGTGACTGATCATATAGTGTCTTAACTTCTGGGAGGAAAAGACCATTGCTAGGCATGCACGCTCAATAGTAGTGTAATTCAATTTATAACCTACAAGGGTTCTACTAATGTAGTAGACTTCTCGTTCTTTCCCTTGATCATTTTGTCATGCTAAAAGAGCACCCAAAGGTGAGTTGGTGGTTGATATATACAAGAGTAATGGTCTTCCATGGATTTGTGGTATCAAAACTGGTATTGTAAATAGATAGTCTTTCAAAGCTTGAAATGCCTCTTGGCATTGTTTTGACCATTTGAATGTAACACCTTTCTTTAAAAGGTATTGAAATGGGTGGCACTTATCTGCCAACTGTTCTATGAAGCACTGAATGAATTGAAGCCAACCTTGTAGACTTTTGATTTGTTTAAGTGTTGTTGGTCTTGGCATTTCTAAAATGGCTTTCACCTTTGTAGGATCTACCTCTATTTGATACTATGAATGCTAACAACTTTCCAACTATTACACCAAACACACACTTCTTTGGATTTAACCTTACCTTGTATTGTTCCAATCTGTCGAATATTTTTGCCAAGACCTCTAAATGATTTGCTCTAGTTTGTGATTTTGCTAGGATATCATCGACATAGTCTTCCATGAAATCATGTATCATATCATGAAAAATTATGGTCATAGCTCTTTGATATGTTTCTCCTGCATTTTGAGACTAAAGGGCATTACATTTCAGCAATAGGTACCCCAAGGACAAATGAATGTTGTTTTAGCTTGGTCCTTTGGTGCTATTTTGATCTGATTATAACCAGAAAAACCATCCATAAGTGATAGCATTTCATTCCCTGTTGTAAGATCTACAATCATGTCAATGTTTTGGAGTTGGAAATAATCTTTAGGACAAGCCTCGTGGTGCAGGAGCACCTAGGACTTAGGCTATCTAGTTTTCTCAATTTTGGCTTGGGTGAACTCACAATACTGGTTCCCACTTTTTGACCAACTTTGACACTTATATGAATATTTTGAAAAAAACCTTCACTTTCCGAAACCTATAACTTTTAAATCATTAAGAATTTGAAGATGATATAAACTAGTGATTTTTAAATCTTGTTTTTAGATTCCAAATATATTTTTTTCAAATTTGTTTCAATAAAATTTTATTGATTTTTCCATCTCCCTCTAAAAGTAGTTTTTTATAGCAAACAACATTTTTTAACAGTGATGTGTATCCTGAAATGCATAATTTTTTTTCTATAAATGATAAAAACTTAATTGTTTTGAATTTTGGTTTTTAACATCAATACCCAGGGCATGCAGTTGGTTTGATAGTGATATGTTGAATATTTTTCATTTTATTAAGTTTTGAAGTTAGACTAATTATAATTTAGATATAGGTGTACGTTTGAACTCATAACTTGTTCTATATATATCAAATTTCAATTTTCTTTTTTTTGTTAGAAAGAAAACATCAATACCTAGTGCATAGATATTTTTTGGAATTTTTTTGAATTAGTTTACTATTTTTCCCAATGCATTGAACAAAGAAGTTCATGTTCGGTCAAAAACCTATATTCATAAGAAATAAAATAAAAATATATTAATGAAATTAAATATATTAATTGTTATACTATTTGGAAATCTTATAATAAGGACTAAATACTTAGAAAAAAAAAACTTTTAAATGAATTGATTTGACCCCCCAAAAGCTAATGTAAAATTGGTTCTTTATCGGCATTTGATAGATTCAAAGGAGACTCCATTGCAAGTATGATTTAGATGTAGAGAGGTTCTATCCAAGAAATTTTGATCTAAGAGCCTTTTATTTAACTCTCTTAAATTAATTACTTAAAATGGGACCTCTTGAAGCTTAAATCATTATATTTTTTTAAAAATGTATGATTTCAGCAAAAATCAGGACGTACCAAAAAGTGGGAACCAGCTTTGTGAGTTCACCCGCTTGTACTGACCCTAGCCAAGTCAGTAGTGAATAAGGACTCCAAGAGGGTCCAAGAGTTAGTGTTTTGAGTCAATGTATGCCTAGGTTGAGTTCATTCTTCTTAGGTTTGCATTTTTGTGTAAAGAGTGGGTTTGAGTAGGTATTTGGCCTTCTTGATGGTCAAAAGTGTCAAAACTTGGTATAGGCATTAGTGAGGGTTAAATTAGTCTTAGAAATATTTTAAAAGTTGTTGGCTCTTTTTTATGTTGAACAACAAAATCAACAACCAGTATAATCTACAACCAAATTTTAAAAGGTAGCCAACCTCAACTATGATTTCAAAGGACTAACTGGACCAACTTAACAAGGATATTTAATCCTTCTTCTCTTCAGGCTTTGCAAGGCCTAGGCGGGTTTACCTATGATGCACTTCAAATATAGTCTAAACTCACACACAGCATCACCATTAAAGCAAAAATATCAAACATAGCTCAACAATAAGGAAAGTACTGCAAACTAGCTGCATTCACATTGACTCTCAACTACATTGGAGCTTGAGATAGGTGGGACATTACCACAAAACAGAAAGAAAAGATATTAAATTCTGATTTGATTTTAAATTGTTGTTCTGACAATCCTTCAACATTGTAAAAGACCAGTGCCTAATCCTGGCCACAAAGTCATGCATAAAACTGGAAGAGAGATCCCAATTACAAGTTACTTTCCACATTAAATTCTCGTGTATCAATGCCTTACATTAATACAATCCTCTACTCTGTCACAAAACCATACTTATATATCCAATATACATTCAAAATCATTAATGTTGGGTTTCAGGATTTAAATTCTTCCTTGAAGAATACCCAAAAGGTAAACATTACACTCTTAGAGAAGGCTAAAAGAGACAATTCCAGATTATCCTTGACAATATGAAATTGAATGAATCTAAATACATTTTGGAGACAAATTCATGGAAAATCACACATGCCTTTCATATGTGTAAACCTACAAATTGAAACAAAACCTACAGCAAAGACAACACTGAAAACCTAGAATAAACACACTGTTATTTGCAAAGAATTGAAAACTGTCATCACTGGAACCTGCAATTTCGGATTTCTCCCTTGGAGAAAATCTCTCAAAAATTGGAACCATTACAATTGAGAATAATTGAGAATAATAAGGAAAGGGAAAAAGATCATAATCCATCAGAACATGCCAAGTGTCCTTTTTCCATAACTGCAAGAATATCTCCTTTTCTTCCCGTGGAAACTTCTCTCAAAATATCTAAGATCTGTTGAAACTAATTCCATAATTGTATTCCTCTTTCCGAGAGCTTTCCGATGATATATAATACTTGCATATTTGGCCAAAAAATACCCCTCAGGCGAATTTAATCTTGAAAGCAGATCATCATTTAAATTTTTTGAATTTCTCTATAGTTTCAACTATGCATTTAACTTTGATTTTTCACCATTTTTTGACCTGACGCCCTACCACGTGGCAGCTTGTGATTCATCAAGAGGGTACACTGGGCACCACCTGGGATGACACCTCATCAATCTGCCACTTGTCGGCTACCTGGATCGCCATTGGACTACCATTGGACTGCCACTTGTCCGCCTCGTCATCGGCACGTCAGCGGGACCTACGAGCTCACCTGCCACTTGGATCGGCCACATCACCTTTCACCATTTTGTGAATGGTAACGGGCATGCATCTTTGCCTCACAAAACCACGCAAACCATTGAATCTCGCTGAACCTGCGCGATCTTTAACATCCGCTTTTTCGCATGTGCTTTTCGCCATTTCGCGAAGGGTAAGTTCTGCACATCTTCCCTTCATGAATCAATGTGCATCATCAGATCTCCTGCAACATGCTCACCAGTTAAGTCACCCTTTCACTGCAAAACTCACCTCGGGAACTGTGCATGCGTGGGGTCCACCTAGTCACCACTTGGCCTCCTTGGTCACCTTAGGAAATGTGCCCACGCACGTGGGGTCCACTTGGGCACCCAACCGGAACCTTGTGTCAAAAGCCCTTGAGGCTTTGACATTATAGATGGGTGCATTCTTACATTTAAACGCCAAAAAGTTTGCCCGCCTAGCCAATGTGGGATAGTGCGTTTTAGCCTGAGAATGCATTTTCTTGGATTTCATTATGAAACTTCAAGTTTGCCAATATGCATTTGTTATGTTTCAACGCCTTTCCTCATACACCATGCATGGGGAGATGCTGGGAAGTTTTCTCTTGTAGAATTTTAACTTTATTCATGGCCTCCTCAATCTCCATGCAGGGGCTGATACTAATGTTCTACATTTGCATGGAGTTTTTCTGGCCCTTTTACCAGCCATGCAGAGGGAGGATACTGGGAAATATCCGAGATTGGAGGGGTTTGCTGGTTTTGAAGCTGCCTGGAGGTTTCAAAAGTTTTCAATGCACTCTCCACAGGATGTTGGCTTCACGCCCAGCAATTGCACTTGCTAAAAATTTTAACGCCTTCTCCATCTTCAATGTGTTATTGCATTTGTTTGAAAATTTTAAATGCTTTGGCCTTGCTCACATCATGTGGGAGGAGAGAGGCTAGCAAAATGATGTGGATTCAGCTTTACACCAGCCAATTGCATTAATTTGGGAATTTCATTGTCTTTTACCTTAGGCCCACTCAAGGAGGAGGATGCCAGGCAGAATTCAATGGAGCTATGGTTACACCAGGTCATTGCATTTTACTTTAAATTTCTTTGGTCCTTCTCACTGCTGATGGAATTTTTTGCAACTCATATGCCTAGTCTGCCACGCAAGGGGATTGCTACCATTACATTGGCTAACGGTTTCTAAATCTTTTCTACTCCATTTCCATGGCTCACGACAGGGAAAACTTTGCCATTAAACCTACCAATTGCAATTACAGAAAGCTTTTAAAATCCTCTCACCCACTCCACGTAGGAGACTACCATTGTTTTGCTTTGGTTTATTAACTTAAGGTTTATTTCCTTTTCCACCTGCCACACGAGGGAGAGCAATACACTTGCCAATCTACATTTACTTGAGGGTTTAATGATGCCCCTTTCAAACATGGCTGCCACATACATTTGCTAGAGTTTCCATTGCCTTTTCAACGTTTGTTGCTCTGATTTTTATCCGCAAATGGTGGAAAGAAAGTTCCATATGCATCGTTGGTGCTATGCTCCAACCTGGTGTTCCTCATCAAATCTATTTAATAGCTCTAGCCTCAAGTGCATTCTCATTCTTGCATTACTCTCTCCTGGGAAACTTGCAAGTACTCTACTCCAACTATGGATGTCAATATCATTCTGGAATTGCTCAAAGGGCCAAGTTGCTAGTAAAATTAATGCACAGGCATTTATCCAGGTCGGGCCCTAAAGTGGGTCCGACTAAAAAAAAAAAAAATTCATGCAACTAACCTTTGAAATACCTCTGGAACCTTAAACATACCTCTAGAATCGATCAACACCATTTTCGGATCATCAAACTGAGTTTTGCAACTTTCAGGCGCCTGCGCCACATTTTCGCATTTAATCGCAAAGATATAATTTTCAAACTAGTCAAAACACCTTTCTGGACCTTGCAAACTGACAGGCATGTACTCTGATATAAAAACATGAACTCTACCAAGAGGTTTCTCAAGATGAATCCCGAGTGAATAAATATCAATGGTCAAAGATGACCAACTGGCTTTGTCTGCACTGCGGACCTGATGAAGTCAATGCGTAGGCAACTCATGATGCCTTTCTCAAAAATATCAAACGATCTTCATAGACCCTCAAATCTGAGGCATAGGTACCTTGAAGTACATATCAAATCTTAGAATACTCAGTTCGACCAAAAGGTTGACTGGGTGCAAATGGTGCACTCATGAAAATAGCAACTTTAACTGATGTAACAATGAAAGTACGGAACACTGAATACGGTGGCTCAAGAAACCCTTTTGAAAACTGATCAAATGGATTGGCAGGAGCTTGAAATTTGAAACATATCTTGCCTTTTATATCAACAATAGCCTGGAAAAAACAATTTGACATGACACTCACCGGGGCAACTTTTACAAATGTGCAAAGCGAGGCTCTGACTAGCTCCTGAAACAGGGACTTGTCAAACCATACAAACTGCAAACAGATTGAGCTTGGAAAACTAAGCAAATGGATTCATAAAGACTTGAAATTTTGCATTCTGACTCACATTTATGCGTAGAATTCAATCTACTTTTAATTTCATCATGATGACCAACTGGGCAAAAGTTATAGGCGCTCAAAGTAGGCTACTTAATAAAATCTACATTTGCACCTAACATGCACTTTCAGCTCACCCCTTGAAATGGGTACCTGATCAACTGATCCAAACTGAAATTTGAAAGTTTCAACACACTGCATAGGCCAAGTGAAAGGTGTAAGACACAAATCCCAAGCTTTACCCTTTGAAAATCAACTGGCGCCATTTTACCCTCTCTCTAACTAGGCCATTCAAACTGACTCATTTTATGATCATTTGGAAATGTAGAGAAAAAATTTGAAATGGGCCTCTCAAATTCACTCAAATTTAATGAGTCCCAACAAAATTCATGTGTGATGACTTAGAATAGGTCTCATAGGTTGAGAAGACCAAAAAGTGCAAAAGTGCAAAGTTGCAAAAAGTTGTCATGACAACTTTTGTCCTGAATTGGTTAGCGATGGAGTTAGGGATTGTCCAACACCCTAGGATGACTCCACACATGGTAAAATCTATAATTACCCTCTCTTGCATGGTTACCAAGGTTGGAGAATGTGTTTTGTAAGTTCAACAATCTGAAACTACTCATTTTCAGACTAGTTGGCAGCATTTTGGCTTGATTTTACTCATTTTGTAATTGAAAATGGATTGAATCCATTGATCTAGAAATGGATTGAGTTTCTCTAGTGTGTTACAGTATTTTTTATTCCATTTCAATCTTTTTAAATAGTTTACTTTGGTGTTTTCTTGCTTTGGTTTGTAAACAGCCAGTTTTGGCTTGTATATAGTAGTTTATGTAAAAAAATGGTTGCCCCATGAACTCCACACGTGCTGCCATCACAGATTGTTGGGAGATGGAGGGAAACCACTTGTAGAGTGTACATATGCAAGGACAAGTTCTGGAGATGAGTTTCAGTATGACTGTCACCTTGTTCTAGGCGAGTCCAGAAGCAACCTGGCTAGAGAAAATAAGGTGAAAATGAAGTGCTAAGTGCAGGGGTGAATGCCAAAACACCAGCTAATATTTTGGAGGGGTCCATGAAGTTGGGATAGAGTTTCTAATGCAAGGAGAATCCTTGACAAGATCATTTAATGCATAAACCCCAACTTGACCAGTCACTGTCAGCTAGAAGGCCTAGAAACCCTTCAAAACCCTCATTTTGGGGTTAGCATATTGTACGGTGAAACAAGAAGCCAAAACCACAAAAGTATCTTGAGGTTAAGTGAGTCATTGAAGAAAAACCAAACTTTCTAGGGGTTCTTTTGGATCATTTTCACTCAAGCCCTAGAAAATCGTATTTTGGAGGCCTAATAGGGCTAATTCCTTGTAGCCCTTTTCTAGGCAAGATTTTGAAATCGATAAGAAACCTAATGATTGCAAACCTCAAATGGACCCTAAATGCATTAAAAACATGTTAGAAGACACCTCCACACCTTTGCATCAACTCATGATAGTAGGAGGTCAATTTGACAAGTTGAAGCCAAGAAGCCATAATTGAGCACATGGGAAGCACTGTGAAATTGGTAGGGTTCCTAGCCAAAATGCTTGAAGAAAACACCTTGGAATGGTCAAGAGTCAAGCCCTAGAAGAGACTAAGAAGGACTTGGAGGTCTAGAGAGAAACTAGGCCTGGTGAGTTGGTGGAATTGAGCAACACCAACTAGGTGAAGTGTTGAGAAAACTAGGAACCCCATCAAATTGGTATCAGAGCCTATAAGATTTGAGCTAGGTGAGTAGATGTCCGTAGTGGAATCTATAGGAGATAATAGTATGGTGACCAATACAGATTTGGTAAAGAAAGTGGATAATCAGGAGGAAGAGAATAGACTCCTAAAAGAGAAGTTGCTAGAATTGGAGAGTAAGCGTGGTGAGGTAGAAACCAAGGCAGATGAAGTGTTGGTAAAGGTAGAAGGAGTAGAAGGGAAGGGTAAAGAAGTGTCAGAGATAGACAAAATACCTGAACCTGATCCTATCCTAGAGAAAGAACCTTTCCTAAAGGCATTGAAGGCCTTAAGTGGTAAATCACTGGAAGGATTGCCATTGTTCATTGGTAAGATGGAGGCAGAAGTGGTCCTAGAATGGATAGAAGGCATGGAGAACCATTTTGAATGTGAAGGCATAACTGAAGCCCAAAGATTCAAGATAGACAAGTCAAGGATGAGAGGAGCTGATCTCACATGGTGGAAATTTGTGCAAGATGAGAGGAAGAAAATGGGCAAAGCACCCATCTCTTCTTGGAAAGGGATGTTAGTCAAAATCAAAGAAGTCTATCTCCCTGATGACTATGAAGTGCAAATTCATAGGAAGAGGCAAAACTTAAGATAAAAAGACCTTTATGTCAGTAGCTATACGGAGGATTTTCACAAACTTAGCCTTAGATCTCACGTGGTGGAAGAAGAGAGTCTCAAGGTTGCTAGGTACCTAAATGGTCTACGGTGGAACATCTAAGAAGAAATCAGTCTAATGAGCCCAAAAATAGTCCATCAAACCTATCAACTTTCTCTTAAGGTGGGGGAAAAAATGAAAAGAAGACATGACTCAAGCAACAATAGGGGCAGGGGTAGAGGAAAAGACAATAGAGGCCATAGGGGAGGCTTTGGAGGAAGAAGTTCTGAACATAGAACACAAGGAAAGTCTAAACTCATTGAGCAACAAGGGAGTGGCACTAATAGAGGAGGATACAACAAAGGAAAGGGATCCAATAGTGGTTTAAGAGGAAGATCTAGTGGCCAAGGTAGAGGTTCCTCATATTTTGTAACAATGAAGTGTTACCATTGCAACCAACTTGGTCATCCAGCATATAGGTGTCCAGAGAAGGGATCATCATCACAAGGTGGTGAAAGAAGAGTGAGCTATCTTCAAGAAGAGTCTTCAAGCAGCAAGACTTTAGAGGTTGCCTTAGAGTCAGAGGTAGGTGACAACTTGATGATAAGGAGAACCTTGATCAAAGAACCGGTCAGAGAAGAGCCAAGCCAAAGAAGGTCCTTATTTAGGATCAAATGCAAGATTATGGACAAGGTGTGAAAAGTGATCATTGATTCAAGGTCTACAGACAATATTGTGTCAGAAGAGGCAGTGAGTAAGCTCAAATTGCAAAGGATACCTCACAACAATCCCTATAGAGTCACTTGGTTGAACAAAGGCCAACATGTCCTAGTCAATGAGCAAGCATGGGTGGATTTCACCATTGAGAGGTATAAGGACAAGGTGTTATGTGATGTCCTACCCATGGATGCATGCCATTTTCTATTGGGAAGACCATGGAAATTTGATAGAAAAGCTATCCATGATGGAGCCAAGAATGCATACTCGTTCAAGAAAGAAGGAGTTGCATTCAAGATTCAGTCTATCCTTGAGGAAGGTGAAAAGAGGGCAGTAGGTCCTAATGTTCTTTTGGTAAGTGAAAATCAATTCTTGAAGACACTTGAGGAAGGTGAAGGTATAGGTTTTCCACTAGTGATGAAGCCCAAAGAGGAAGACAAGAAAGAGTAGCCAAATTTGCCATTAGAGGTACAAGATTTGTTGAAGAAATTCAAAGGCATAGTAAGTGATGGACAGCCAGCTACCTTACCTCCTAAAAGAACCATAAGCCATCAAATAAACTTCATTCTTGGAGCATCCTTACCTAATAAGGCATCTTATAAAATGACTCCCCAACAAAATGTTGAGATTGCCAAGCAAATCCAAGAGCTCTTAGACCAAGGCCTAATTAGGAAAAGCATTAGCCCTTGTGTTGTCCCTACTGTGTTAGCCCCAAAGAAAGGTGGTACTTGGAGATTGTGTACTAATTGTAGAGCCATAAATAGGATCACCATCAGATATAGGTTCCCTATTCCTAGAATAGAAGACCTAATGGATTGTTTAGGGGAAGCCAAGTACTTTACCAAGATTGACCTTAAAAGTGGATATCACCAAATTAGGATTAAGGAGGGTGATGAATGGGAAACTGCATTTAAGACAACAGAGGGTCTTTATGAGTGGCTTGTAATGCCATTTGGCTTATCCAATGCTCCAAGAACCTTCATGAGACTCATGAATGAGGTGATGATGGACTTCATAGGTAAATTTGTGGTGGTATATCTAGATGATATGCTCATTTTCAGTAAGGATAGGACATATCGTATTAATCATTTGCAAGATGTATTACAAAGATTGTATGATGAAAAGCTAACCATGAACTTGGATAAGTGTGAGTTTGTTAAGCAGGAGTTGGTTTACCTTGGGTTTGTGTTGTATCAAGGAAACCTCAAGATGAATCCCAGAAAGGTTGAAGCCATTGTAAATTGGCCTACTCCTAAGTCAGCAACAAAGGTGAGAAGCTTCCATGGACTAGCTCAGTACTACAAGAAGTTCATTAGGCAATTCACTGTTATATGTGCACCAATGTTAGACACCATTAGAGGTGAAATAAAGGCAAAGTTTCAGTAGGGTGAAGAAGCAAACAAAGGTTTTGAAACCTTGAAGGAGAAAATAGCTACTCAACCGGTGCTAGTGTTGCCTAGTTTTGAGAAACTTTTCATAGTGGAATGTGATGCAAGCAATGTTGCAGTAGGTGCTATCCTAAGCCAAGAAGAAAAACTAGTAGCCTTCCATAGTGAGAAGGTAAGTGATGCCGAGAGGAAATACTCCTCTTATGATCTTGAGTTGTATACTTTAGTGCAGGATTTGAGGAAGTGGAGACACTATCTCCTCCCTAAAGAATTTGTAGTCTATACAGACAACCAAGCATTGAGTTTCCTAAACTCAAAAGACAAACTTAGTCATAAACACATGAAATGGGTGGAGTACATGCAGGCCTACGAATTCACCATTAACCACAAGAAAGGACAATTAAACCGGGTAGCTGATGCATTAAGTAGGAGACTTTTGACAGTCCAAGAAATCCAATTGAGAAGCATAGGTGTGGACAGTTTTAGAGACTTGTACCCGAAGGATGAAGACTTCTCAAATGCCTACAAGGTGTGTAAGGAGAGTCAAAATCACTTCCACAGTGAGTATTCTGATTTTACTTTGCAAAATGGACTATTGTTTAAAGGTGGGCAGCTTTGTGTGCCTAGAGGCTCAATGAGAGAAAACCTCATTCAAGAGAAGCATAATGGCAGCCTTAGTGGACATTTTGGAGTCAATAAGACTTGAGAGTTGGTTCAGAGGTACTACTATTGGCTAAGGATGAATAAAGATGTGAAGAAGTATGTGGAGACTTGCATAGTTTGCCAAAAGGCCAAGGGTACTTCTACAAATTCCAGTTTATACCAACCTCTTCCCATACCAAATAGACCTTGGGAATGCATTAGTATGGACTTTGTAGTAGGTTTACCAAGGATAAAGCAGGGATATGACAACATTTATGTCATTGTGGACAGATTTAGCAAAATGGCTCACTTTGTGCCTTGCAAGACTACTCATGATACATGCCAAATATCTCAATTGTTCTTCAAAGAGGTAGTGAGGATACATGGTTTTCCCATGAGAATTGTTTCAAATAGGGACTCAAAGTTCATGAGTCATTTTTGGAAGACACTTTGGCAAAAGCTTGGCACCAACCTCTCTTTTGGATCAGCCTGCCATCCTCAAACAGATGGGCAGACCGAAGTAGTGAATAGAAGCTTGGGAAACTTATTAAGGTGCCTTACTAAGGAATATGGTCAGACATGGGATCAAGTACTCTCACAAGATGAATATGCATATAATGACACCATGAATAGGACTACCGGCAAGAGCCCTTTTGAAGTGGTCTATGGTGTGCACCCAAGAGGTATTTTGGAGTTAAGAGACTTAGGTAGTGTAGCAGCAAGAAGTGGATTTGCAGAAGACTTTGCTCAATCAATGAAGGAGGTCCATGAATCAGTCAAGCAAGCATTGATAGAAAACACAAGCAAAATCAAACAAAAAGTTGATGAAAGAAGGAAGAACCTACAATTTCAAGTAGGAGATCTTGTCATGGTGCACCTAAACAAAGCAAGGCTACAACAAGGAGTGCCTAACAAGTTGCAAATGAGAAGGATAGGTCCATGTGCCATTCTAGCCAAGTATGGAGAAAATACATACAAGGTGGATCTACCCAGTGACATAGGATTGCCATTGATTTTTAACATAGCAGACTTAGTTTCATACAAGGGACCAATTCAAGGTTCAGATTGCAGTCACTCGGAGGTATCAGATGATGTGAAAAACCTTCAGTTACCATCCAAACCAATTCCAAAGGCCAAGAAGGTGTTGAGTTCAAGGATCGCCAAGAAGACAAGGCATTAAGCCTATTGGGAGCACCTAATCAAATGGCATGGTATGGATAATGTTGAAGCTACATGGGTGCTTGACATGAAGTTTAAGAAGCTTGGAATTGATCAAAATCTAATTCCCAAGAAGGTGACATGATCTTCTTTTGTTTGGGAGAATGGTGCAGGAGCACCTAGGACTTAGGCTGTCTAGTTTTCTCAATTTTGGCTTGTACTAACCCTAGCCAAGTTAGTAGTGAATAAGGACTTCAGGAGGGTCCAAGAGTTAGTGTTTTGAGTCAATGTAGGCCTAGGTTGAGTTCATTCTTCTTACATTTGCATTTTTGTGTAAATAGTGGGTTTGAGTAGGTACTTGACCTTCTTGATGGTCAAAAGTGTCAAAACTTGGTATAGGAATTAGGGAGGGTTAAATTAGTCTTATAAATGTTTTAAAATTCATGTGTGATGACTTAGAATAGGTCTCATAGGTTGAGAAGACCAAAAAGTGCAAAAGTGCAAAGTTGCAAAAAGTTGTCATGACAACTTTTGTCCTGAATTGGTTAGCGATTGAGTTAGGGATTGTCCAACGCCCTAGGATGACTCCACACATGGGAAAAGCTATAATTACCCTCTCTTGCATAGTTACCAAGTTGGAGAATTTGTTTTGTAAGTTCAACAATCTGAAACTACTCATTTTCAGACTAGTTGGTAGCATTTTGGCTTGATTTTACTCATTTTGTAATTGAAAATGGATTGAATCCATTGATCCAGAAATGGATTGGGTTTCTCTAGTGTATTATAGTATTTTTTATTCCATTTAAATCTTTTTAAATAGTTTACTTTGGTGTTTTCTTTCTTTGGTTTGTAAACACAGTTTTGGCTTGTATATATCAGTTTATGTAAAAAAATGGTTGCCCAATGAACTCCACACATGTTGCCATCATAGCTTGTTGGTAAATGGAGGGAAACCACTTGTATAGTGTACATATTCAGATACAAGTGCTAGAGATGAGTTTTAGTATGACTATCACCTAGTTCTAGGTGAGTCCCGGAGCAACCCGGCTAGAGGAAATAAGGTGAAATTGAAGTGCTAAGTGCAGGGGTGAATGCCAAACCACCATCTAAGATTTTGGAGGGGTCCATGAAGATGGGAAAAAGTTTACAATGAAAGGAGAAGCCTTGACAAGATCATTTAATGCACAAACCCCAACTTGACCAGTCACTGCCGGCTAGAAGGCCTAGAAACCCTTCAAAACCCTCATTTTGGGGTTAGCATATTGTACGGTGAAACAAGAAGACAAAACCACAAAAATCTCTTGAGGTTAGGTGATTAATTTTTAAAAAACCAAAATTTCTAGGAGGTCTTTTGGATTGTTTTCACTCAAGCCCTAGAAAACCGGATTTTGGAGGCCTAATAGGGCTAATTCCTTGTAGCCCTTTTCTAGGCAAGATTTTGAAATCGGTAAGAAACCTAATGATTGAAAACCTCAAATGGACCCTAAATGCATTAAAAAAATGTTATAATACACCTCCACACCTCTACATCAACTCATGATAGTAGGAGGTCAATTTGACAAGTTGAAGCCAAGAAGCCATAATTGAGCACATGGGAAGCACTGTGAAATTGGTAGGGTTCCTAGCCAAAACACTTGAAGCAAAAACCTTGTAATGGTCAAGAGTCAAGCCCTAGAAGATACTGAGAAGGACTTGGAGGTCTAGAGAGCAACTAGGCCTGGTGAGTTGGTGGAATTGAGCAACACCAACTAGGTGAAGTGTTGAGCAAACTAGGTGAACCCCATCACCTTGTTAAGATCTCTGAAATATGTACAAATTTGGATGCCCCCAGAATGTTTAGTCTCTGGGACTAAATTGGAAATCCACTCTGCATAATCAATAGGTCTGATGAAGCCCCCATCTAATAGTTTATGCAATTCGATCTTGACTAGTAAGGCTATATGAGGATGCATTTTTCTCAATTTTTCAATGTATGGCTTTACTCCTGGTAAGAGAGGTAGGCGATCCAGTACCAACTCGGGGTCTAATCCTTGCATATCTGCATAAGAACATGCAAATTTGATGAGTCTTTTCTTGAAGAAGCTGTTGAAGTTTTATTTCTCCATAGGGTTTAGAGATTTTTCTAGATGAATCTTTTTTATATTTTATGAATCTCCAATGTTGACTTCTTTTGTTTCTTCCATAAGGACTACTAATTGTTCTCTATCAATGGGAATATCATTTAGTTTTCCTCTAGCCATTGTTTTTGTCTCCTCTAATTCATCTGGATTCAAGGATGAGCTATCCTCGCCAAAGTATGTTGTTCTATCCAAGTTTATTGCAAATCCTGCCTTATGATCCCCATAGGGAAACCCTTCTCTAACACCAAGGAATTTTGCAATAGCTTTGTCATTCTCAAACCAGTCTAGATTAGGTGACTTCTCTTTCCCCCAGTCAATTAGATGTGAATATACAAGGGGTAGATATTTGTTTTTGTCTATTAGAGAAGCGTCTGACACCATGCAAATTTGGTTGTTGTGAACATTTCTATTTTTAGGGTCAATGGAGATGGTTGCAACCATTGTCTTCCCCTTCACTAATTGCATTTATTGTATAATTGTATGCAACCTTGGTGTAGTTGGCTCTATTATCATGTCCTTTTGATGTAGATGCTTCTCCTTTTGATGTGGGTGCTTGTACTTGATTATGCTTCAAAAAAGGATCTTTGTATATGATATATGCTCGGTTTGATGATCCTTTATCTTTATCTACTATTACATCACCTTGATCTATCGGGTCCTAGATGAGATTCTTGAGCTTGTAACAGCTAGATGTTTTGTGTCCTTTGGAATGATGATAATCACAAAAATCATTGTCATTCCACCAGGCTGGTTTGAATGGCCCTGGTTCATATGGTCTTGCTTCTGTCAAGGTGATCATGTTTGTTTGTATCAGCTTCTTTAGAGCAGCATCAATAGGTTCCCCCAAAGGTGTGAAATTTATTTTTGGTGCCATATTTCTTGGAGGTTTAATTACATGGGATTGCATTGCATTAGTAGTGGTTGTAGTTGCATTATTTGCTTGTGACTGATTTACATTTTGGTTTGGTCCTTGTAATGATAGTGTGGGTTGAGCTCTATTGACCACTCTTGTATCAACTACACCATCATTTGTAACATTCTTGTTCCTTGACAAAAGTTTGGTTTTATCTACACTTGCATTGTTGAGTGCTCCTGAATCTTTACCATTTTTTATGATACCTTGCTCCAACAATCCCTTCTCACATTTGAGACCTTTTTATGTGATATCCTTGAATGTATCAAAACGTTGCATTTGCAAAGGATATTTGACTAGTGGAAGGAGATTCTCACTAAATGTGTCCACTTGTTCTTCCTCTGGTATATTGCTTGGATACCTTCTATACAATGACCTCCATCTTTGCAAGAATGTAGAAAAGGTCTCTGTTTCTTTCTGCTTCGTGGTGCACAAATCTATCAGGCTCACTAGATTGTCTATATTATGAGAGAAGTTTGAGATAAACAACTCTGCTAACTCTCCCCACGAAGTAATTCTAGGAGGTAGATGCGAGAACCATTCTAATGTGGGCCCTCCAAGACTTTTGGGAAATAGTCTTAGTAGATAAGTGTCTTCATGTGTCACTTCTATGCAAGATGTGAAAAAATCTCTTATATGATCCCTTGGATCACCCTTTCCTTTGTATTTATCAAACTTAGGTGTCTCGAAGTGTGGAGGAAAGGGTGGCATATGATGAATAATGATGAATAGTAAATGCTCAATAGATACTGAGAGTGGGGGGGGTGAATCAGTATAGACAAAAACTTCTCTGACAACTTAAACTGTAAAGACTGCACTAACTGGTAAACAACATCACCGATCTAAATCAGGGTAATACCAATAAAACACAGTGACTGTAAACCGATAACACTTAGATCTTCACAAAACCTGATATCTCATTTCCACTTCACCCATATGCTTAAAACAAGTAATACATCAGAAATATAATGACCACTGGATCAGCATGCTTTACCGCTTAATAGAAAACACTAAACATCACATGAAAAAGCATCACACATAACACACTGACTTTTCACGTGGAAACCCAACTAGGAAAAACCACAGTGGGGATGAATACCCACAAGTTGTTCTTGAACTCTTTAGAAGTCCGCTCTGTTAGGAGCCTAGTCCGGTTAAGGACTTTACAACAAGTTCTGCTAGGAACTAATCCTGATAGGTATCACCCGGTTAAGGGATGGCTAAATACCCGATTAGAGGTTAAAACCCTGTTAAAGGTTACCTTGTCAAAGGATTTAAAGAACTCAATGATTTTGAGTCACCCTGTTAAAGGATTTACAAAAAGCCTATTAAAGCTACCCGGTAAAGGGATTTTCCAACTGCTAAAATGGTTAGAAGTCAACAGGTAATACATTGATCTGATAACAGCACTCAATACCAAGGCAGATCCACTTTAGTTTCTTTACATCTGCAATCACACTCTACAGATCTCTACTCACTGCACCAGTCTGGCAAGAATCGAGTATCTCTTCACTTGGATACACACATAACATTTGCCAACAATATCAAATGAGAATCATCATTGACCTTATAGACAACAATTAGGTCGGTAGCCAAAACCTAAAACCCTAAGCATCTAGGTTAACAATACAGTCGGTCCAATCCTGACCGTTCAATCACATTGCATAGGGTAAAACAATCTTGAACAAATCTCAAGACATTCTCCATCGTTCGTTCTTTGCCACTTCTGGAAGCTGATAACCCATCACACGTTCTCCACCATTTACTAAGACTTCGCACATTTCTGAGGTAGATAGAATCAATCTTCTTCATGCAAGATCCTCAAGGAAATTCTTCATGCGCACAAGGCTGACATGGCAACACGATCTGATCTTCATTTCAATGCTAACCCATCACAGGTTGTCGTTGGTCGAATCACACAGACTTGGAATGCATCAACCAAAAACCCTGAAGCTGAGACTACCAATCCGTAGTCATATCAAATGAAACCCCAATACAAATTTTGCATATACCGGTTCACCTTTTCACATATACTGGTTCATATCATCATATCGGTTCTCTTGCCAGTTTGCTTTCTTCAATATATCAGTTCATACTTCAACATATTGACATCAATGACAACATACAATATCATCATGTCATCAAACTCTGGACATATGCCAACAATCTCCCCCTTTGGCATTGATGGCAATATACAAAGATATCTCTCTGCTTCACATCTTCTCCCCAATCTCTTCCATATTATGTGTAGCCAATACTGCAGATATCTTCTCTACTTCACATATTCTCCCCCTTTGACAACAATGCCAAAGTGGAGGCACAAACATCCATGATCTACTATGTTGCTCCCCCTGAGGAGTAGCATCCTTCAACACATCAATCCTGAAAAGATTTCACAATGCAATACATAACTGATGTTAAGCACATACCTTTAGTTCACCTCTTGAAGGGGCAGCACCCCTAATTCACCTCTTAAATAGGTGAATGTAGCCTTAGGTAGAGACTTGGTGAATATATCTGCTAACTACTCCTTATTGGAAACATGTTCCAATACAACCTCTTTGTTATGAACTTTCTCCCTCCAGAAATGATACTTGAGCTCTAAGTGCTTGGTTCTAGCATGCAAAACCAAATTTTTGAAATATTAATTGCACTTGTGTTGTCACAAAATATACTCACCAGTTCAGATACAGGGACTTTGAAACCACTTAATACATGCTTCATCCGAATTGTCTGAGTGCAGTTCATAAATGTTGCTACATATTTTGCTTCTGTTGTAGACTAAGAGATACAACTCTGCTTCTTACTCATCCATGAGACTAGTCTACCACCAAGAAAGAATGCACCACCGGTTGTGCTCTTCCAGTTGTCCACATTACCAGCCCAATCGTCATCTATAAACACTTTGATATTGAAATCATTACTGTATGGATACCACAATCCATAATCTATAGTTCCCTTCAGATATCTAAGAATCTGGTTGACTGCTACCAAGTGGGATTCTCTTGGACTTTTATGAAAATGTGCAGCAATGCCCACTGCATGTGCAATGTCCGGTCTCCTGTGTACTACATAGTGCAACTTACCAATCATTGACCAGTATTCCTTCTCATTCACCAACGCTGAGTCATCTTCTCTTGACAATTTACAACCGGTCATCATTGGTGTACCAACCAGTTTGTTGTCTTCCATGCCAAAGGTCTTCAACACCTCTTTGACATACTTGGACTGAGTGATAAAGATACCATCTTTCATTTGTTGAATTTGTAGTCTAATGAAGAACTTAATCTCTTCGATTAGTGACATCTCAAATTCCTTCTTCATTTCATATGCAAATGCATGGCTCATCTTGTCATCTCCACCAAAAATTATGTCATCAACAAACACTTCACAGATTAGAATCTGATCTCCTTCTGACTTCAGATAGATATTGATATCTTCACTTGTTCTTTCAAATCCAATCCTTACAAGATGGGAGTGTAAACATTCATACCATGCTCTAGGTTCTTGTTTCAATCCATACAAGGCTTTATGTAGCCTACACACCATATCATTGTCTTCTGATAGGGCAAACCCATCTAGTTGCTCTATATACACTTCCTCTTCAAGTACTCCATTCAGGAATGTAGATTTCACATCCATCTGATACACTTTGAATCCCTTGAAGGCTGCATATGCAAGAAGCATTCAAACTCCTTCCAATCTAGCTACTGGAGAAAAGGTTTCTCCATAGTCTTCTCCTTCTTCTTGAGCATATCCCTTACATACCAATCTTGCTTTGTTTCTTTCCACTATGCCATCTTCATTCAGCTTGTTTCTAAAAACCCATTTGGTGCCAATAACATTTTTGTGCTCAAGTCTAGGTACCAAAGACCATGTACCATTTTTTTCTATTTGGTCAAGTTCCTCTTCCATAGCCTTAATCGAGTCTTCATATTTATGTGCCTCTTTAAATGTTTTCAGCTCAAATTTAGAAATCATGCAAGAATTTTCTCTGACCTTTCTTCTTGTAAGAATTCCTGCATCCTTATATCCTATGATCTGCTTTGGATCATGATGTAGCTTTACATACCTAAGAATAATCTTAACTGATTCCTCTTGATTTTCTTCTTCATCCTCATCTTCATCAGCATCTACTGGTGTAGGAGCACTGTTACTGGTACTTGGTTGTTTTGCAACCGGTTCCCAGAAGGTTACATCCAGTTCATCTACCGCTCACTCACTATCAGTTTCCTCAGGTTTCTCAGAGGTTTCATCAACTCTAACATTGATACTTTCAACAATTCTCTGAGTCCTATTGTTAAAACACTTAAGAGCTTTGCTCTTTGTGGAATACCCTAGGAATATTCCCTCATCACATTTTGCATCAAACTTGCTTTGGTGTTCACTTCTCTTAATATAACGCTTGCTACCAAACACTCTAAAGTAGCTTACTACAGGAGTCTTATCGGTCCAATACTCATAAGGAGTTTTATCATTGCCTTTCTTGATGAGTACCCGGTTCATAGTGTAGACTGCAATACTCATCGCTTCTCTCCAAAAAGTGTGAGCAACCTTCCCTTGAATCAACATCATTCTAGCTGCTTCAACTACAATCTGGTTGTTCCTTTCTGCTAGGCCATTCTGTTGTGGAGTCCGGGGGGCAGACAGTTGCCTCTTGCTGCCATTCTCTTCATAGTACTTATTGAATTCTCTAGAAGTGAACTCACCTCCTTGGTCAGTTCTAAGGCATTTGATCCTCTTACTGCTTTCCTTTTCAACTAGTGCTCTAAAGGCTTTAAACTTTCCAAAAGCTTCAAACTTTTCTTTCAAGAATGTGACCCACATCATTCTTGAGCAATCATCAGTAAGAATCATAAAGTACCTATCTCCCTGAACACTCCTAGTTTTCATAGGACCACACAAATCAGTATGCACAAGATCAACTAAATTATCTGTTGTGAAAGATTTACCTTTGAAGGTTGACGAAGACATTTTCCCCAGTTGACATTCTCTGCACAAAGGATTCTCCAGTTTGTTCAGCACAAACAATCCTCTAACTGCCTTGATCTTACTAGCCTTCACAATATTATCAAAATTTACATGGTAGAGTCTCCTATGCCATATCCAACTGTCATCAAACTTAGCCATTAGACATTGACTGATATTTGTATTTAACTGAAATAAGTTACCTTTGGTCTGCATACCGATGGCCATCAGTTCACCACTCTTTCCTTTTATTTTGCATACTCCATCTTTGAATTCCAGAGTGAGTCCTTTATCATTCAACTGAGGAACACTCAAAAGGTTATGCCTAAGACCTTCTACCCAATACACATTATCAGCACTACTTCTTCCATTTAGAGAGATGGACCCTTTGCCTTTTACCATACATGGTACATCATTACCAAATCGGACTACACCTCCATCATACTCTTCCAGTGACAAAAACTTTCTCTGGTCACCAGTCATGTGGTGAGAACCACTATCAATAATCCACTCATTAGAATTATCAAAGCGGGAGACAAGGACTTCTTGTCTGACACTTCTTCCTTGATGGCTACAAACACTATGTCTTTGCTTTCTTCATCTTCTGATTCATCATTAGTGACACCTTCATCAACTGCAACAAGACAGTTTCTCCTATTTCCTCCTTTAAACTTTTTGAACTTCTCTGGTTTGTCCTTATTATCACTATTGGGATAGTTTACAGCAATGTGTCATATCTTATTGCAAGAAAATCATTTCAAAGGGAGCTTACCTCTATATTTTCCAGTTCCCTTAGGAAGTCTCTTGGCCAAAAGAGCTTCAAATTCCATCAGGATCTCCTCATCATCCATATCTCTGCTTTGTCTAGGTTCATAGCTGGTACTAGCTTCTTTTCCCTTTCTAGATAGTGCAACAGATGCTTTAAAGGTTGAATCGGTCTTCTGAACACTACCATCATAACTGTTTAGCTCATATGCGGTCAACTTAGCAATGATAGAATCAAGGGATACCTTTGTCTTGTCAATAGATCTCAACTCCTGAATAGTGGCAACCCTTATTGCATAGACCAGTAATAAGGATCTCAAAACTTTGCTAACAATGGTGGAATCATCCATTGTACCTCTTGTACTCTTGATGTCTCCAACAATAGTTTTAATCCTTATCCCATATTGTTGAATGGTCTCTCCTTCAACCATCCACATGTCTTCAAACTTTCCTCTAAGGCTTTCTTCCTTAGCTTGCTTCACATGCTCATCATCGTCATAGATAGACTCCAAAGTATCCCATACATCTTTGGGATTGTCTTTATCCTGAACATCTATAAACTCAATATCAGATAGATTGTTGATAAGAGCTTCCATGACTTTCCCATTCTCCTGAATTTCTCTTCTTTGATCATCAGTGAGAGTACCGATAGGGACAACATAAGTATTCTCAACATAGTTCCAGTGTTGAGCACCCATGCTTTTAATGTATATCTTCATTCTGTCCTTCCATATCTTAAATTTATCTCTGTTGAACTTAGGACCTTCCCTCTTCATCATTCGAATAGGATCTTTTCCTCAAGCGGTTAAGCTTATAACACAAAGGACCTGGAGGATGCTCTGATACCAATTGATGAATAATGATGAATAGTAAATACTCAACAGATATTGAGAGGGGGGGGTGAATCGATATAGACAAAAACTTCTCTGACAACTTAAACTGTAAAGACTGCACTAACTGGTAAACAACATCACCGATATAAATCGAGGCAATACCGGTAAAACACAGTGACTGTAAAAGTCATAAACTGGTAACACTTAGATCTTCACAAAACCTAATACCTCATTTCCACTTCACCCATATGCTTAAAACAAGTAATACATCAGAAATATAATGACCACTTAATCAGCATGCTTTACCGCTTAATAGAAAACACTAAACATCACATGAAAAAGCATCACACATAACACACTAATTTTTCACATGGAAACCCAACTAGGAAAAACCACAGTGGGGATGAATACCCACAAGTTGTTCTTGAACTCTTCAGAAGTCTGCTCTATTAGGAGCCTAGTCCGGTTAAGGACTTTACAACAGGTTCTGCTAGGAACCGATCCTGCTAGGGATCACCTGGTTAAGGGATGGCTAAATACCCGGTTAGAGGTTAAAACCCTGTTAAAGGTTACCTTGTCAGAGGATTTAAAGAGCTCAATGATTTTGAGTCACCCTGTTAAAGCTACCCGGTAAAGGGATTTTCCAACTGCTGAAATGGTTAGAAGTCAATAGGTAATACACTAATCTGATAACAACACTCAATGCCAAGGCAAATCCACTTTAGTTCCTTTACATCTACAATCACACTCTGCAGATCTCTACTCACTGCACTGGTCTGGCAAGAATCAAGTATCTCTTCACTTGGATACACACATAACATTTGCCAACAATCTCAAAGGAGAATCATCATTGACCTTATAGACAACAACTAGGGCGGTAGCCAAAACCTAAAACCCTAAGCATCTAGGTTAACAATACAGTCGGTCCAATCATGACCGTTCAATCACATTGCATAGGGTAAAACAATCTTGAACAAATCTCAAGACATTCTCCATCATTCGTTCTTTGCCGGTTCTGGAAGCTGATAACCCATCACGCATTCTCCACCATTTACTAAGACTTCGCACATTCCTGAGGTAGATAGAATCAATCTTCTTCATGCAAGATCCTCAAGGAAATTCTTCACGTGCATAATGCTGACATGGCAACATGATCTGATCTTCATTTCAATGCTAACCCATCACAGGATGTCGTCGGTCAAATCACACAGACTTGGAATGCATCAACCGGAAACCCTAAAGCTGAGACTACCAACCAGTAGTCATATCAAATGAAACCCCGATACAAACTTTGCATATACCGGTTCAAATTCCAACATACCGGTTCACCTTTTTGCATATACCGGTTCATATCATCATACCGATTCTCTTGCTAGTTTGCTTTCTTCAATATACTGGTTCATACTTCAGCATATTGACATCAATGACAATATACAATATCATCATGTCATCAAACTCTGCACATATGCCAACAACATATATAGAGATCTGTCATAGGGATAAGGCCTGAGATCTTCTAATGTGTAGCTTTTCTTGTCCTTGCTTGCTTGCATGCTCACCATTTGCTTTTGTAAGTTTTGGACTTGCTGAGTCAAAACTTTTGTTCGTGTCAAGGGCATGCCTGATGCATATGGTGGAGTGACATATATTGGTGTTGTTCAAGATGCTTGACTTTGCATTGTATGGAAACCACTACTAGGTGTTGTGAAGTAGGTAAACTGAGGCGTTGTGTTAGCCTAAGTAGACCCAAAGGGATTGGTATGTCCATGTTGTATCCCTTGGCTACTAGTTGCAAATCCAGCTAATACCGATGTAGTTACTTGTGGAGTACCACTAGCTTGTGAGTTGAACATAGGCATTGATTGAAACCTTGTTGAAGAAACCCTTAACATTGGTGTCGAATTTGTAGTTGCTTGAGTTGGAGCCATTTGTGTGCTTGGAGCAACACTTTGTGTAGGATTTGTTGTTGTAGATGTATTAGACATTTGTGTCACATTTAGATTCATTGTCGCTCCTGGTGGTGTTATTGTGAAGATGTTGAAATTAGGAGGCAACTTTTCTCCATTTTGAATCAAGAGAGATAGATACTTGTCTCTATTGTTGTTGATAAGAGCATTGATTATCATTAAGACTTGAGGGTCTTGTTGAGTTGCCTCTATTTCCTCTTGTGTCAACCATGTTTGCATCTCTTCTATTATTGGTAATCTATTAGAATCTGTCGATATCAAAGCATTATTTCTTGATTGAGATCTTGAGCTTCCAGGTGTGTTCATGTTCCAAGTTGAGTTATAGTATGGGTCATTGTTCGGATCCATCTAATTTTTTTCCTTTTTTGATCTTGTTACTGTTATGTGATCTTGACACTCTATGACTCGCTATGATCTTCTAAATGCAAATGGTAGATTGATATGGATGCAAGACTTATGACTTAACTATGAATGAAATCTATGGATGAAGACACCCTTTTTATATTACTGGTGAGGAATATCTGCCGAAATTCTTCTTGTTCTCTTTGTTCCTTGATTTCTTTTACTAACTTTGTATCAAGGCAAACAGATTTCCGGATTTCATTATCTATGACAACTTCTACTTCTTCATATTGTGGAAGATCAATTCTTACTTCCCAAGCAAGATTTTCCAAACCATCAATTATCTCTAATTGATCAATGTCTGGTCCAAGATTGGGTTGTTTGAATGGAAAATCACCTCCTTTTAGACCCATGCAAAGGATATGTTCTTAAGACTTCTATGATGAAAAGGACTATGACGAATGTTTAATGAAGACTATGAAAACTGATTTGGGTACTAAGATGTGTCATATAAGGACTCTATCCTAAGAGGTGTCACAAACCATGTTTATCTATAATTACTTATTTTGAAAATGATGCTTATTTTATTTATTTATGAAATCGAAATTGAATGGAAATAGAATTTTTAGTGAAATAGATGATAATGAAATAGGAATTCAAATGCAATGAAAAGATTTACATTACGTTATCTATGTAAATGCAATTGAATGATCAGTATTATTTTTGTGAAACTGGGGATCATCATTGCTAATGAGCAATTGAGTGCAAGTGAATGCAGGAACAGGTGAATGCGGATGAAGGTGAGAACAGGGTTCAAATATAGTTGTCTTAGCTCTTGGACTTCGCTAGAATAGATGGGAATCTCACACACCACATTAGAATTTATAATCTGCATCTTGTAAAGATGGATGATTTAAATGACTTTATTTGAGTGTTTGTTTAAATTGGAATGATGAATTTGGAATGAGTAGTTTTAATTGATAGATTGATTTAAATATTTGTACATGTATTTTGATGTTAGTATGTGCATCTTGTGAAATTGATTAAATATCGTGCTTACATTTCCACTTCTTCATGTATGTAGATATGATTGAAATACGACTACATTTTCTCATTGAATAAAGAATCTTTTTCTCTTTATAGAAATCTCGTGTATATTATGATATAGATAGAATAATGATTTAGAGCTAAGAATGGATTAATGGAAGAAAATAGACTTATTAAAGGAATTATGAGTTTATTTAAGAATAAAGAGTATTTCATTTTATTATTGAATTTAGAACATTTTACGTCTTTACATTTTGGTATCAAAGCGCTAGGTTTGAAACACTAGGTCCTATGACCATTACGCTAAAGAAACATTTCCTTGATATAGGAATTATTGAATTGCAATGGGTTCTAGAACTACTAGAGCTGGATCAAGCAATGGGAATGAAAGACTTGACCAGATTCTTGATCTTTTGAATCAGTAGAATGCTAGGATGGTTGGAATTGAACAAGAAGTTTGAAGGGTTGGTGAGGTTTGAAATGAACAACCTCGACAGGAAGAGCAACCTAGAAATGAAATTCCTAGAGCTGAGGAACAACTTGACTATTGAGCTAGGATTGAAAGGGAGTTAGCCAAAGACTTGAAAAGGATAGCCCCACTGAAGTTTGATGGTAAGACCATTGGTGATGGTCTTGAAGCTTGGGTAATTGAGATGGAGAAGTATTTTGAACTTCGTAACATTTCCAATGAAACTAAAGCAATATGGGTTGCTTATCAACTTACTGGAGAAGTTGCGACATGGTGGGACAATGAGAAATCTGAGAAGAAGTTACAGCCTGGTGATATTACTTGGGAACTATTTTTGCAATCATTTAGGAAGAGGTGGCTTCCTCAGTTATTCTTCGACAAGAAGATGACTGGATTCTAGAATCTTACACAAGGTGGTTTGATAGTTGTAGACGTATAAAAATGACCATATTCCTAAAATGAATATTTTATGTTCATTCCTCTATTTAGTTAAAACTAATTTAATTAAATCACCCACATTCTTCTATTTAATTAAGTAAATTATTCAATTTATTTAGTTAAATTCACTAGAACCTTTTACATCATTTAATTGAATAAATCATTTTATTTAATTAAACCCTTTTCTCTCTACTTTTAATTAAATTTACATTTAATTAATAGTCCACCCCAAATTGAATAAACCTAATTTATTCAATTTCCCAAATTGCAACCAAATTGAATTAAAATAATTTATTTTAATAAATCTTATTATTCCTCATCCACTTGCATTTTCCTACATCTCCCACTTGCATCCTAAACCCTATTCCTAATTTATTCTAGAATTCATCTAATCCTAATCAATTAATCTAAACCCATCCATTATCCTTTCTCCCTAAATTTTAGAAGGTCACTTCTCAAATTTGGAGTAAAGTCTTCAAAAAAGCATTAAAGCCTTTATCCATTCGACAAGCTAACTTGTTGAATACCCCCAAATTTGGAAGGACTCTTACAAATTTGTCCCCAAAGTCTTCAAACCATTAATGGTTAACTAACCCTTAGTGGCATGGTTAGAGACTTTTTGACTAACTTAACCCTCATCTAACCCAAGGGTCTCATCAATTATTCATTGCTTTGACAATGGTTTTTTCTTTAACCTTTGCACAAGAGTTTATCCTTTGGGTAAAAGCTTTATCCATTGGATAACCCTAACCTCACCTTAACCCTTACCTCCTAAGGTAGCCATGAGGTCTTCTCAAGTATTTAATGCTTCTTACCTCTCCTCTCAACCAGCCTTATGTTGACAATTGTCACCATTTCATTGGTGAAAATTGAAAACATGGATTGACAACTTTCAAACTTGACCCTTGATTAACTATTTCAATCCTGACCATCCATTGCCCTATTTTCACTATAAATAGAGCTCCCATTCCTCCATTTTAGGATCCATGCAAGCTTTTAGTATCTCATTTATGCTCAATTTTATTAACACATCTAGTCTCTCTCTGTAATTGGAATTAATCTAATAAACATTTTAGACTATTTCCTTTATCATTAGCTTAACTCATAAACTAGTATATCATGTTAGGATAGTATTGCTACTAATCTTGTCATCTTATAATCTAGTTTATTGCATTTGTAGAATCATGCATAGATAGGATGCATTTTCATAATTAAATCAATCATAAGCATCCCTCATTCTTGCATTTGTCATCCCTAAGCCACTTTGCTCAATGATCTGAGAGCAAAGGCATTGGCTTGAGGGACATTGTGAGATAGAGAACCATGGAACCAACCTTGGGAAGTTGAGTCATTCTTCATGACTCTGTAACTTGCACCAAGAAGTCCTGTGGGTGTGTGAACAAGCCTCTTTGAGACCACATTTTTCACTTTTTAAGTTTCATTGACCTGCTTTTCTAGCATACATTTCTGGCGTCCACCGTGGGGCACTACCCCATTAATCAAATCGGTTTTCAAAAATAAACACTTTTGCAGGTACGTGAGAAACATGAATTAGCGCGTAGGGAACATCCCTTAGCGCATTTCGTGGATCTTTTAGCGCATCTAGCACACTGTTTGGCATGTGGGGTCTATTCTCTAGCACGTGCAGTCTTTACCTTAGCGCATCATCCCCACTAATACTTTCCTATAGGTCTTGGCGCAAGAGAAAAATAGAGTAGCGCATCTGAAACACGGTTCAACGCGTCAGGCCTATCCGATAGCGCATCTGGATTACCTTGTAGCGCGTACAGTTTGTTCTATAGCGCATCACAGATAGAGGCAAAACTAAAAAAAAAACTATAACCGAATGCAAAATTAGACTTGTTGAAGTCCACAAAAACCCACAGGTTTTCTAACAATTTCACTTGGAATTTTGCAAGGTTTTAACAAATTTCTTACATGTGGGAGCTTAGTTTTAGGATCATTAAATAGTTTAAAGTTTTTGCTAACTTAGTTAAGTTAGTTAAGATATAAAACTTCTTTTGATTCTTGTTAAAATTGAACTCACTTTTGTTTAAGCTTTAAAAAGAACCACAAAACAAATTTTTCCTTGCTTTTCTAGGAGAGAAAATTTTCACATTGGGTTTTAAAAGGAACAAATCGAATTTGTTTTTCAAAGTTTTGCAAACAAATGGATTAAAAAGTATTGCACCATCCTTTGGTGTATAAAAGGATCCATTTTAGGTTTTAGCAAAGTAAAGAATCACACCAAGTCTCAAAAGTCTTTTTCAGCTAAAGAGGGAAAATCTTCCCCTTTCAATCGATTTCTTTTGTTGACGAAGATCGCGTTCATTTTGTTGACCCTAAGTTCTTTTTTTTAGTAGAAAATCATTGCCTTGAAAAATTTAAAAAGACCACCATGTCTTCATGGAGCAACATCTCCATATAGGATTAGCAAATCATTTCTTTAAAAGGCTAAAAATAATTTGTGTGCTTTGTCTCGAAAGTGGAAGGTATATGCTCTCCCCTTAATTGGGTGATCAAAAAGTCAAACCACTCTTAAAGCTTTCTTTAATTCAAGCAATAAATCCTTTAGCAGGCCTACCTTCCCGAGGGGTTGAAAAACTCTTAAAGCCATTTTTTGGTCGGTGTGAAGGGAACGACCTAAGTGGGAAACAACTTTGAAGTCAAGTGTTCCAACCCACTATAATCAAAAGTGGAAAGTGACGAAAGTCCTTTTCAATGGTTGTGCGCAACGATTAGCCTTCCCCCAGTATCCTAGAGATACGTAAAGCCTTTGTTCTAAAGGTTGGGAAGCCTCCTGAGGGAGTTTATCACTGACGACCAAATAGGAAACTTGATTACAAACCTTAGCATAGAAACTTTGAGCCGAGTCGGTAACCAGACATTTGCAATATCATAGTGCAAGGGTGGGGAAGAATCTGCCCCCAAGATCGCTCACCATATATCTCTCAAGATAACTACTCAATTGTGAAGCAATTCACTTTGGGTTAATTTCTGGCAAAAGGCAAAAAAACGAGCGCCCCTTAGGGGGTGACACGATTGTTTGAGCTGATGAATTATTGAGACTAGTGGGCTATGATGTTGCTTATGACCCTTGAATAAAGAGTTTGATTGAAGTGCATGTTGTATCTAAACCTGTCAAAACATTGAGGATTTGAACACATCCTCGCAGAACATACACTTATTATTTAGATTAAGCAAAATGGTTGTCTCTTTGATGTCGTGCTTTCATTTGTTACCTCGGAAAATCATCTATCAACATTAAAAACTCAAGGCAAAACTCCAACATTGCAGAAAATAACCAAGTCAGGGCAGTTTAGCGCGTAAGAGCAACATTTTAGCACGTGGTGACCATATTTTAGCGCATTAAACCTTGTATTTAGCACGTAAAGTCTTAACAGTAGTGCTTCACCAAAATCTAAAAACCAACAGTTGCAATTGGCGCATTTTGAAAACAGTTTAGCGCGTTGAAGCATCAGCTTAGCGCGTGGAAGCCAAACTTTAGCGCGTAGGGTTTAACCAATAGCGCATAGGTAGCTCATATTGGCGCGTGATCTTTTGAACCAAAACTGAAGCAAAATTAAATAGTATAAACCAGTTAGCGCATAGCAGGGCGCAGCATAGCGCATAGAGTCTTTTCGTTAGCGTGTTGAGAACTTTTTGTAGCGCATCGCATCTCTATTTTAGCGCATAGCCAAAACCAAAAAAAAGGGGGCAAAACATAGGTCAATTTTGAAAATTTTGAAAACAATTTTGAAAGCTTTCCTTCATTAGCCTGAACTTCATCAAGCAGAAAAACCAAAACAAAGTATCAGAAGCTGTTTCTAAAAGCAAATTTCCATCAAACAAAGTTGTCTGAAATCTGAAACTAGTCACAGGATAAACATATCTCTCCTATCAAAATCGAGAAACATCATCACAAGTGGCAAATAGGTCCTTTAAATCAAATGGATTTCTATCCCAAAACACACTTGTTTCAAACTCCAAGTTGTCAAATCGAGTTTCTATATCAAGAAAGCTCGTATTCCATATCATTTGACGCTCTTTGTCGTGAGGGGGCATCTAAACCTTCACTTTGATAAAGCAAAACTTGGGTTTCCCAAAACAAGCTAAACTGAATCCAAAACAACTCAAAGGAAACTATTGATCGCTTATGCATGACTAATCCTCATATTCTGAGAAGAAAGAATATTTATCATAACACTAAGTTGAAGAAACAGCAACCAAGTTCTTCGAAACTTTCCAAAAGAAATAAATTTCTATACATCAATCGTCAACTCTTCAAATCTCATCGAACATTCCTTTGTCATATACAATTATATCTTCAAAAAAAAAAAAAGAATTTGACAAGGAACCATTGAGGAGTAGAGAATTATGTCAGAAGTCCGCATTAAGCCAACAAATAAATCGTGGAGGAAAGATCAATCCAACATTCTTTCCCGACGAGTGCATCACTTATAACATACCAAGGTTGCCACCACCAACCCCCGAATATTTCTAAATGCCCACTATCACTCGCTCTCAACGAAACAAACAAAGTGAAATGCAATCAGAATCTAGCATGAATCGGAGATTATCGAATCCTTTCAAGCATCCAAATCTAGAGCACGCAGAAATTTCTGAAGACTTCTTCAAGAATGTCAAGAGAGCGCTTTGTTTCAAAGACTTGTGGAAAGACTCATGGAAAATGACAAAGAAAAATACTTACTCATGCTCACAAGAAAAGGAGTTAAACTTCCGAAGGACTTGGACACGAACATTTTTAGAACAAGATCTCGACATTACGAATATCAAGAATGACAAAGAGAAGAAGAAGCCCATGACCCTGAACAAAACATACCTAAACAAAATATACCGGAACAAAACTTGCCTGAGCAAGGCATCCCTGAGCAACGTATCCCCGAATCAAACATGCCATTCCACACACCATTTCAACTAAGAACTAATGCAAGGGAAGAATTCTTCCCTCAGCAAAATAATGCACCTTTGATTGCTCTTACTCAACAAATACAAATGTTACAAAGACAAATGCAAGACATGCAACAAGGGACAATAGTACGGTATTCATTAACTAAAATTTGTCCTTCTCCGTTTGACAGAAGATTGAACATGGTGCCTTTTCCTCCAATCTCATACTTTCCCATATTTGACAAATATGATGGAAAAAGGGATCCCCGTGATCATGTTCAAGAATTTTGTACAATGAGTCTTGAATTTGCTCATGATGATACCTATTTGATGAGGTTATTCCCAAGAAGCTTGGGAGGGCAAATGATGGAATGGTTATCCAAAATCACACCTCCCATCAGATCATTTGATGAACTAGTCAACAAATTCATAACTCAGTATTCCTATAACATTCAACACGCTATCACCATGCTAGACATCTGTAACACCCCAAACAGAAAAACAATGAAACATTCATGGTATTCCTTCAACGTTGGCGGCGTATGGTTTCAAGATATCCTTGAAATGTGCCTGAAAAGGAAAAGATGGAGATTTTCATCGACAACTTGAATAGTGAGATGAGTTACAGACTCAAACTCCAATGCATACCATCTTTTGCTAAATTGATTGAGAATGGCATCCAAGTAGAAGAGGCATGTGTCAAGAAAGGAACATTAAAATTCTTCAAAGAAGGAACAAGTTCACCCAATTACAACAACCAAAACAATAACAACTTAGACAAATCCATATTTTGGACCAGAAACAAAAACACTGGAAATGAAGGAGGCAATGAATCAAATGATCCAAAATCAAAGCAGCTCGTACTCGCATTATCAGGTGATCCTCAAGCTACAAAAAATCTCAAAGGTGCTAACCTAGGCACTAACACTTATGCACCGAATACCAATCAAGATCAACCCAACACCAACTATACCCAAAACAATAACACCAATCGAGGACCTAATCCAAACTCACGGGGTAATGCAAACAACTTTCCAAAATGCATTTACACACCATTGGGGCAATCACTAGAGTCAGTATTCAGAGAACTCCTGGCAAACAAAATTATCTCTTTACTAGCAATCAGCAACTTTGAACCACAAATCAAACCACCTTGGTGGAATGACTCACACTTTTGTGATTTTCATCGCAACAAAGGTCATCAAACAAATGATTGCATGAAGCTGAAAAACATTGTTCAGGACATGATTGATAGAGGTGATTTAATGGTCGATGGTCTCAAGACAAATGGTGACCATGGAGCTTTCAAGAATCCTCTTCCAAACTACAATAAATATGGAGCTTCAACCTCAAATGATACACGTGGAGCTCGTATCAATCACATCTATAATAACACCATCAATCATATATCAGTTGCAGACAATCAAGTAAACATCATCACCATCAAAGATAAGCGTGATCATGAATCTGTCAACGTAACAACCAAAGCTCAAAAATATGTCTTGAAGTGACATATGTCAACAACAAACACCATACCCAAAACTCAATATGATCTAGTCAGTCAATTGCGCAAAACTCCTGCTCAAATATCAATACTAGAGTTGCTAAAACTTTTGCTAAAATACAAAGACATATTGGAACAAGCATTATTAGAAACAAATGTACCTCAAGATCTGGATGCTAACAAATTCCAAGCCATGGTCGCTCATATGACAGGGCCTCATAATCTCACTTTTTCTGAGCATGATAATATCTCATTGAGCCATCCACACAATTCTCCTCTCCACATTGAAGTCTTGGTCTACAAGCATCGAGTCAAAAGAGTACTAATAGATGGAGGAGCTGGACTCAATATCTGTACCTTAAAACTTATCTGTGCATTAGGCTTCTCTAATGAATCTATAGATCCATGCAAAAAGATCACTATCAAAGCATATGATGATGAAGAAAGATCATCTAAAGGAACAGTAATGTTACCAATTCAAGTAGGACCGATACAAAAGGACACTATGTGCCAGGTCTTAGATATAGAGCTCACATACAATATCTTATTGGGTCGACCTTGGATACATGAAATGCAAGCAGTGCCTTCCACTTATCATCAGTGTGTTAAGTTCCCCTACAATGGGCAGAAGATTTCTATATCAGCAGATCATAATCCTTTTCAATATTGTAATGCAATGGGGGCTGCCCAAGATAGCTTGGTTCCACATAATAGAGAAAAACAAAGTTACTCAACATCAGATCTTCAGCAGGAAAAGTCTACATCACTATCTATAGATTTCAAGCAAAAACTAAAAATCAAAGAGCAAGGCATGGGAGAATACTCTTTGGAACCCATGTGTTTGGCCAACTTACCAACATCACCTAAATCTCACAGATTACCTACAGCATCAACACATCAAGCAACTCAACCCATCACCAAGTTTGATGGCACATTCATCCAACTCGACACTCTAGCACATGATTCAGAGGAAAAGGACATCCTTAGTTGGTTATACAAGGATGAAGAAGAAAATGACATGGCAGCTACTATGGAAGTAGTCATACCAACACACCTGTATGGAAAAGGCTACTTAATCATGCAACAAATGGGATACAATGGCAAAGGACCTATTGGAAAACGTCAGGAAGGCATAACGGAACCAATAGATTCTCCTTCACAATTCAGTAAAGACAAAAAAAGATTGGGCTTTGAACTCACTCTACTACCAAAGAGGGCACCACACAAATATCAAAAACCTCTGTGGAAAGCAAAGAAGAAGTACAAGGAAGACTCCTGGTAGGAGGCACTATTTTTTCAGCAGAGACAATACGTAAGGAACGTGAACATCAAGAAAGGAAGCAACATCAAGAGAAGCCCACCATTCAAAAGAAGATAGCATCTACAGAAGTGCATCATGTTGAAGAACCAATATCCAGCAAAGAAGAATCACCTCCTGATAAAATCATTCCTCCCCAAGGAGAGACAATATATGAACAAATATAAAGAGTAGAAGTAGGATCTGACACAGAGTCAATGAAAACTATCAAACTTGTATCAATCATCAAAGACCTGTTCTCACCTTACAACATGTCAGTCCACTGCACTGCTAGAATCTGCGATACTACCTCTGAGACTGATTCCAATGAATATGAATGGGGTAGCTGTTCTAACATTATTGAAGAAATTTGTGCAAAGGACAGTCATACACCCATCTCTCGAAAAGAACGCAACACGAAATCTAGATTGCTTGAATTTGGTCCACAAAATATCTATGATGCCAAGGAAAACGAGCAGCAGCATTATGAGCAAGTCTATATGGAAGATGATACCATCGAAGACCTCGACAAAATCCTTAACTTCTTTAACACCCAGACTAATCACAATGATACCTCCATCCTGACACTTACAACAGTCGAACTTGATCCACCTAACGACTCCTTACCACTTGTCTTTCCTGACCTCATAGACTAGGACGAACTTGAAACTCATGATATACCAATTTTTCCAAATGATGAATCCATTATACATTACTTGTGTACCGTTAACCCAGAAACAAACTCTACCAGTGAACAAAGTAACGACATCTACAATCAAGGGAGTGCCAAGTCTCTCAGTCGCAAAAATGAAACCAATAAAGGATCTACTACTGAAAACCAGTCAATGGCAGCAATGGATAACAAAAAAGTAAAAATAAAGGACGCATCTAAGGGTGAAAACCTTTTAAAGGCACCTAAAGATGGGAGACTTGACACTCTTCCTAAGAATTATCATGAGCGATCACCCATTTTTATTGAGCCCACTCAATCAATCAACATTGGTACTACAGAAGCAGCCAAAAACATACACCTAGCAGAATCTCTAACAGAGGAAGAAATATCAAAATTTATTAAATTTTTTAAAGAAAAGCAAATCAACTTTGCTTGGTCATATGCAGATATGTCTGGGATTGATCCACAATTAATCATGCATCACTTGTCCATTACTCCAGGAGCTAAGCCAGTCAAACAAAAACTGTGAAAGATGAATCCACATGTGGCACTCATGGTTAAAATTGAACTAAAGAAACTATTAGATGTCGGATTCATTCGACCTATCGACTATACTGATTGGATTTCCAACATTGTGCCAGTATCAAAACCAGATGGTAGTATCAGAATATCCACTAATTTTAGAGATGTTAATAAAGCCTGTCCAAAGGACGACTTTCCTTTTCCCAGTATCGACATAATTGTAGACCTCACAGCAGACCATGCAATGCTATCACTAATGGACGGTTTTTCAGGCTATAATAAAATCAAGATAGCCCCAGAGGATCAAGATAGAATAGCATTTACCTGTCCTTGGGGAACGTACTGTTGGAATGTCATGCCTTTTGGCTTAAAGAATGCAGGAGCAACTTATCAATGATCAATGACAACAATCTTTCATGACATGATGCATACCTTCATGGAAGACTATGTGGATGATTTACTAGCTAAATCCTTCACTAGAGCGGAACATCTAAACATCTTAGAAAAGATTTTTGACAGATTAGAGAAATTCCAAGTCAGGCTCAACCCTAAGAAGTGTGTCTTCGGGGTTACATCGGGCAAGTTACTAGGCTATATAGTTTCAGCTAAAGGTATTGAAGTGGATCCAGCAAAGGTACAAGCCATTATGGAGATGCCACCACCAAAGAACATCAATTAGCTCAGATCTCTACAAGGACGACTCCAATCAATCAGGCGGTTCATCGCTCAACTAGCAGATAAAAGTCTCCCATTCAATCATTTGCTACATAAAAATGTACCATTCAGATGGGAAGCCAAATGCACATAATCATTCTATCAAATCAAGCAATACCTGACGAACCCACCAGTTCTAGTACCACCAATAGCAGGGAAGCCACTCATTCTCTACATTTCAACAACAGACATGTGAGGCCCTACCCCGACCTATCCTATATTTTCAGTCGTTTTCATGTTGGAACTATTATGGATGCTTTATTTTGATACATTATGGATATAGAACTTTATATGGTCCCACGAATTTGGTAATATTGATATATATTGATGCTTCATTTCTATGCTTTGTGGATATAGAATTTTATATGATCCTAGAATAGGGTAACATTGAGACGATGTATGTCATTATTTGATTTACAGGATTTGATTACAATGCTAGAAATATGTTTACATATCTTGTAAATAGATCAATTTATGAGGATTATGATGAATTGCTTATGTGAATTGCTTTGATATGTGACAATCGTATTGTGTAATGTCAATTTTGTGCAGAATGATTGTATTGTATTCTAATTATGTGTTTTATATTATATGAGGCTATTGGAAAGTACTAATGTTTAAATTGAGATGCGCAAGAAATTATCCATGTGACCATGGAAATATTATGGAGAATCAAGCCTAGGCCTATGTGCATTCATAAAACCAAGGGTTGTCTATTTGGAGAGACAACACCCCGTATGTATTGTATTTTATTTGTAAACATAAAATGTTGCATGAGTGTAAATTGTATTTATTAAATTGTTTAAATCATTTAAAGGACAATTGCCATGTGTGTATTTGTGATGTGGAATTATTTTGTAGTGTCACTTGACACCTATGTTGTATGTTGTGTTGGCAATTGGTCATGTCACCTTTTTGGAGAGTTTTATTTTTTTTTGTTAATTGTTATATCTCCTAATTATCCTTGAAGGAACCAAGAAATCTAGGTTAGTGAGCCACAAGGAGGGTCAACTCAGAGTTGACCCGTAGGTTAACTTTAGGTGTACTTTCTAAGGGTTAAATCAACTCCTAGAGTCAATTTTAGAGCATTTTTATTAGGCCTCATGGGGTACCTATGGGTGAAGGCCAAAATTGGCCATGTGTCTTTCCCTTAGGGCTTGTTTAACCACTCAAAAAAGTGGTTTTTCCAAGATGGACGAATTCCATCTATAGGAGTGCCATCCTTGGTAGGATAACCTTCTTAAGAGGTGTAATCCCTCTTCCCCATTTCATTCCCTTTCTCTAGGTGCCTTGGTTAGGGAGTGTGTAAGACCTAGGGAAGACCAACCAATGGGACTCCCTCACTCTATCCAAGAGGTTGGAAGGAGTGAGAGAAGCCTTCTTAGGCTAGGAATGGAAGCTTAGTGAGCTAATCACCCACTCTCCATTTTTGGAGATTTTGGACCATTTTGGAGGATAACTAGTTGGGATAGAAAATTTGGCTAAGTGTTGCAGAAAAGATTGTGGATTGGGTTGCTCTTCATCAAGTTTTCCCCTAGAATACCCTTGGCAGAGTCAAGGTTGGTGTTTTCCTTTCTTACTTATGTACTTGAAAATCTGTTGTAGAATGCTTGAATGGAAAGTATTGTATTTTATTTGTATTGTATTTGTGAGAGTTTTATGTGATTTCTTGCTTATTTTATGTTTATGCATTGTTGTGTTTTGGGAGTGTCCAAGACCATCCTTCCCTTGGGAGGGCAGAATGGTCTTGGGGGTGGAAGGAGTTTGACAGCCTTAGGGTGAGAGGCTCTCATTATGAGAGTGATCTCAAGGGTTTGTCCATGTGACCCTTGCTGCATTTTTGTGTTATTTCACTTGGGGGTCATAAGGGGAGCAAATATGGCATGTTTGCCTTTTTGGGGGTCATAAGGATGTAGGGGTTAAGAATGAGTTTCAGTTATGTTTTCTTGGATGCCATGAGTTGGCTGTGAGTTACTATTTAGCAGAATCTTCTCTAGGGTACTTGGTCCACTTCCACCCTAGTTAAACATCACATTATGTTATGAAGTTTCAGCTTGGGAAGGGAATGTGTCTGTTGTGTATGTTTTCCCCTTGTTTGTTTATGTTTGCTTGAGTGTAACCTGTCTAGGACTTGGTTCTCCAAGCTTGGGGGTGGCTTCTAGTAAGCCTAGGCTGGAAGGTGAGCACCCCATGGTCACAGCCTTATGATTTCATGCAGGTTGCTTGGAAAGAGCAAAGTAAGCTAAGAGTTTGCAGATTCTATTTGGTTCAGATGCAAAAAGGAAATAGGAAATGTAATACTATGATTTGCTGCAGAAATGTAAATAGGGAACTCAATGTTGTTTGTTATTTTTGTATAAAGAAATGTATTTTATTCAAGTCCTCATCATTAAGAATGAGAGACCAGTTGGGTTATTTCACCCATTGTAATAGTGGGCCATTGTATTTAGATATTCTATGAGAAAAGTGCATTTTATTTAAATTCTGTAATCTATAATGCTGCTATAAATTTTATTAAATTTTGTCTCATAATGAATTCTGTTATTTTGTTTATTCTGGAAATTTAAGGAAAAGAAATGAAAAAAAGGAAAATGCATGTCATGCCCAAAATTTAGGGCAAAACACAACCAACAAATTTTTATTTTTATTTTTTTAAAAACCCATAATTACATGCATTCATTCACTTTAAATAGTTGTGACAACTTGACGTGTTGTTCTAAATGAACTATTAATTGATATAAAATACTAACATAACCATTTACGATAGTTCCTATTATCAAGTGGGGCGAACAAAATTTATAAGGTAATATTAAATTCACTCAAAAGTCTTTATCATTTAGGCTGCGATTATTAGTACATAAATTAATCTGTTCCTCTTAACTAGTCATTAACATAATTACTTGGCTCTATGTTAATTATTTGTTACATATCAAATTTCCTCCATCCTGTAAATACGTTCCTTCGTAATAACTTAATTTTACAAGGAAAATGGCTTCTATTAATTTAATGCCAAAGCTTATTTTATTGCGTTAATATTATCAAATGGAGCAGTTACAATTAAAGTGTCTAACATCATTAAGATGTTCTAATTTACCTGATAAAAGTTCCCACTTGGGTTAATAGGGTTCACAAGGCTTAGTCCACTTAGAGGGAATAATTTTACACCCCTACACTACCCTCTTAAATTAATTATTTAATTACTTTATTAAAGAATTCCATTTATTTATAAAAATCCATTTAAGTCTCCAAAATTAATTTACCAAATTCATTAAAATTTTCCATAAGATTGAACTCCAAAACACAATTAAAATCTATACATTCTTTTAAAATATGCCCAATTGATTATCAAAAGCATTTATAAATTTATGAAAATATTTAGTCTAAAATTTGCCCTATTCATTATATTAAAATGTTTATTTAACATTGATATAATATGAAGTTCTTTTTTTTTTGAATAAACATTTACCTCATGGGCCATTTATAGTTTCCTAATTTAACTACATGCTTTCACATAAAAAGAATGTTCTTTGTCTAAAATATACTTATTTCCATATAACTAAACTATCTATAAAAAGAATATATATTAACCCTAATTTCTTTCTTTCTTTCTTTTTATTTCTAAATCCTTTCGAATATTATTACCCTAGCCCTACCCGGGCTAGGGTTTTATACTTATCTTTTTTTTATTTAAGAAATATTTGCAGGGCCGAATTTGCACCCCTAGGCGGCGGCCATGGTGGAAGGCGGAGACTGTATGTTGGAGGAGGGGAGCAACGGCCCATCTCCGGCCAGCGCCGCTCACTGTGTGACCACACAGTGGTGGTGTCGAGGCGCTGCTCACTATGTGTTCACACAGTGGCGGTGCCAAGGGCGCCGCCCACTGTGTGCTCACACAGTGGCGGTGCCTTGGGCGCCGCCCACTGCGTGATAGCACAGTGGGTTAGGGCCCGGCCCGCACCCCTATTTCCTATATTATTATATTTTTATATTTATTTTTTAAATTTGTTTATTTTTATATATATATATATATATATATTTTTTTAAAAATATATATATAATTATATATATATAATTATATATATATATATATATATGTATTTATTTATATGCATTTTCATTTGTATGCAGGTAAACATATATTTATTTCCATGATTATTTATATACTGTGTCTTATATAATTATATATAAAGATATACATGTAATTTGCATGTCTATCAATTATATATTTATATAAATATATATTTTATATGATAGAAACTATGTAAAGAATACTTTCTAGTATTTTGATTCTAGGTATGTATTCGAACAGAATACTAAAATATTATTTTGTTTTCTTGTTGATTTATTTCCTTTCGTAAAGGTACTAGATGTAAGGATAAAATAGATGGATTAATAAATTTCTGATTCATTTACAGCAGGAGTATAGAGTAATTTTATTATTTCATTTAAACTGTTTATTGTAGATGTTTTATTCCAATTTTCAGCTATATGAGTGACTAGATTTAATAATTTTACTAGCAACTAGATAAGTCTATATTCTATTTAAATAAAAAAACTATAATAGATTGTATTCTTCATTTTCTACAATAAATAAATTTACAAACTTTGCTAAATCTACAACAACTATTTATATGACAGATTTTAATAAATCTAACATCAACTACATATAACCACTTATCTTATAAATTTGAAAAAACCTCATAGATGGCTATAAAATCTTTGTTCTTATTTTTTTATTTTTTTTAAAGAAATACCATCACAGATAAAATAAAATTCACAGAATCAAATAAAATGACTTTTACTTTTTTCCTGGATTGATCTAAACACTCTTATCTTCAGCCTCCTACATGCATGCAATTCAAATTTCTTTGCTTTCCTAATATTGGAGTATAAATGCATAAAGAGAATAAATAAATCTCTTTTTTTTTTTATCAAGATATCCTAAAACACAACATTGTTGATTTCCAGAAATTTAGAAAACTAATCCAAAGATACTTCTTTCTTTTTCTGCAGTAATGCATGAATAATTATTACAAAACTTTAAACTTAGTCACAAGCCCTTATAGGCACTTTACATTTAGGTCTCACTTTTAAAACCAGTGAGGACTTTCAAGAACATAAATTACATTTACATCATTGTTCTGCAACCATTAAATCCAACCACACCTACTTGTCCTGCTATTTTCTTCTAACAACCTGCAATTAAATCATAGCTATGACCATGGAGTGCTCACCTCCCAGCCTAGGCTAACTAGTAGCCACCCCCGAGCTTGGAGAACCAAGCCCTAGACAGGTAACAAGCATGCAACACAGAAGACAGAATACTCGCAAACTCAAAGCACACTCCCAACCCGGGCTACACTGCACCACACATTTGTGATGTCCTTACAAGGGTGGTAGTGGACCAAGTACCCTGAGGAGACTGCAAGTATGGCAAAACAAATAGCCACCTCATGGCAAACTAAAGCATATAGCCACCTCATGGCAACCAAAATACATCAAGTATAACATAATCAGCCCTTTATTCCTTATGCCCCCCCAAGGCATTCATGCCTTATTTCCCTCCTTATGACCCCCAATGCATAAACAAGCCATGCAGCAAGGGTCACACAAATTCCCTTGTGATCGCTCTCATAATGAGAGTCTCTCACTCGAGGGCTATCACTTCTACCACCCACAAGATCCTCCTCTCTCCCAAGAGTAGGAGATCTTGATTACTCCCAAACACACATACAAAGTATAAAACAATTTACCAAATAAATTTCCAAGAGAGCATGCACGAAAACAAATCTTTTTCACAAACATTACTTACAAACACATGCAATAAGAAATCCATTATATGATGAATACGACCAACCTTAATCTGCCCAAAAGGTAGTATAGTTTTGTTGAGGATGAGCAGCCCAATTTCACGGTTCTTCTCTTTCTACCCTTAGCTAAAATTCTTCAACCAAAAATCCTATCTTTTTTCTTTACAAAATTCTTTTGTCTCCAAAAATGGAGAGTGGGTGATTACCCTCAAATTTTCAAATTCTTGCTTAAGAAGCTCATTCTCTGAGTTCTCACAAGTTTCTAAAAACCAAAAAGGAAAGTAAGACAGAATGGGAAAAAGACTCTCTTTCGAATAGGAAAGTTTTCAATTAGATCAAACTTCTAATTTCAATTTTCGCACAACTCAGAAAAGCCAATTTTTAAAGTGTCAAAAAGGTCACTTAAAAGTAGAAACTTGCCTAAAATTACCCCTAACCCCTAGGTATACCTTATGGGCTTTAGGAAACCCTATTAAACTACCCCTAGGTGTTCATTTAACCCATTTTAAACCCCTCTGAAGTTTATTTTCGGGTCAAACATATGTTGACCTCTCCAAAGATTCTTTTCCCAAGGTATTTATGACAACACGTTATATTATTTGAAAAAAGCTATAGTTGAACACTTTCCCACCAAGAGACAAAAATAAAACATTTAAACTTAAATCCACACATGTGTCAAGTGACACAAATAAAACACTTTTACAATTTAAAACATGAAATCGTCTCTTGTGGGTTTTACACATTAAATTTAAATGACACTTAACACTCATGCAGCATACACTGTTACGAATAAAATACAACACAAATGGGGTGTTGTCTCTCCAAATAGACAACCCCTGGCTTACGAACATACATAAGTCTAGGTTTGGTTCTCCGTAATATTTCCATGGTCACATGGATAATTCCTGCGCAACTCAATTTACACATTAGTACTTCCAAATAATCTCATATAATATAAAACACCTGAATAATAATGCACTACAACCACTCTGCATACAATATACATTTATCAACCAATATATCTTTCATCCAAATAACTCCACATAACAGTTATTATCATTCACATAATTTTGATCCATTCATTAAAACATGCATTCCTATTCCTATCATCATAGTAAAGTCCTGCAAATCCAATAATGACATACCTCCTCTCAAATTTATCCTATTCTAGGATCATCTAGAGTTCTGTATCTATAAAGCATATAAATGAAGCATCCACATTCATAAATGTTACCCAATCACAGAATCATATAAGTTCTACATCCAGACATAGCTGACATACGTTAAATCAAGATTATCCAATCAATGGGTCTTTTAGGATTTCAACTTCATAACACATCCAAAGTACACCACTAGGTGCGATAACTCTATAACTTGGTTCAATTATTTTTCTCACAAACCTATCTGCCTAACACAGTCCATTCTATTGAATTATAAAGCATTTATTAATAGGTCAAACATGGTCAACTAAGTAAATCAAAGCTTGGTTTGGGGAAGGCCTTACAATGCAATATGTTTTTAAGTATTTACTTGCAAAGTTTAAATGCTGCTAAATTCTGTCATTTATTCATTTTCTGTTTTTACATAATAGAAAATTAACCCATACACAAAGAAAATTTGATGTAGAAAACCTGTTTGTATAACTATCATAAAACTCCTTATGCTGCATATTAAAATAAAACACACCTAGGAAATGAAACATACAATCATTGAAATGTTGTCATTATTTTATCTAATCCTGCAAGCTTTAAAACAAAACAAAAAAAATGTATTGCTGTTAAAAGAATAGGGCCTGCATGATTAGGTATTAATTTATTCAAAAAAATCAGGGTTTTCCAACCCTACTAGCTTGATATATATATATATATATATATATATGCGTGTGTGTGTGTGTGTGTGTGTGTGTGTGTGTGTGTGTGTGTTTTAAAAATATACTCAAATGAAAACATTAGAATATGTTCAGGTCTGTTCTATATACATTTATATATAGATATATATAAATATATCTATATCTATACATATAAATATTTATAAATATATATGTTTATTTTATAAAAAAAAAATTATAACAAAAAAAAAAACTTAAAAAAAAATTTGGGGAGGGTCGAAAACCCTACCCCTCCCCATGGCACCGCAAGCCACTCACCCCTGCGGGTGTCCACAGTGGGTGGCGTCAGTGCCACCACTGCGGGAGTCTGTAGTGGCCGGTGACAGCAACACCCCTGCAAGCGTCCGCAATGGGCGGCGTCGGGGGGCCGCCACTGTGGGAACCCACAGTGAGCGGCACGGGTCACCACTATGGGCTTCCACGGTGGCAACCCCGTGTACGCCCCCCCTCCCTCTTTGAACCATCTTCGCCTCTCCATGGCCATCGTGCCCTAATCTGACCCTGTACCTGCATCCACAAACACACACACACACTAAACAAAAGAAAAATGTGATATAATAAACCCTAACCCATTTCGGGTTAGGGTATAAGTTAATAGAAAGAAAACAAAGAGGTGTTTAAATAAAAAGAAAATGCAACCCTAACCCAATTTCGGGTTAGGGTTAGCATTTTAAGAATGAGAGGTTTTTTTTTTTAGGAAATTTAAATAAAGTATAAAAAAGGGAATTTTTACTCAACCCTAGTTAGGGTTTAAGATTTAAAATTTAAGTTAAAATAAGAAAAAGGAGGGGGGAAATGCTTTTTCAAATTTGAAAAGAATTTCCCCCATATAATTTTAGCCATATGTGTTATTTAATTAAAATTCATTAATTCGTTTTGGAAGAGAATTAAATTTTAATATAGTCTAAATTCTTATAATTTAAAATGGAGGACTAATATCATTTACATTAATCGCATAGTTGATTTAAATTATTCAGCTAGGGATATTTTACAGTTATTTAATTATATTCGATTGTATATAGTCATTAAAGTAAAAAGTGGAGGTTATTAATTATTTTTAGGAATTCTTAGCCCTTGAGGCCAATATTGGCCAGATTAAATATATCGTCAAATTTAAAGGTTTAGTGAAATTAAAACTGACTTTAGCTAAATATCGGATTTAGTTGGCAAATGTCATTGTAGAATTTCGAACCCTTATCGGTTAGATTTAAATAATAAATTTGTGTGTGTATCAATTAATTAATTTTTTAAATAGCATTATCATTATTTAGTCGGGAATGATTTAAATGCATTTGAGATAACTAATTATCCCTCGTTTTTAATTAGCGACATCTTAATTAAGATAATTGAACTAACTAACTAAGTTGCGACCTTAATTAATCCCCACTAAATAAAGTCGCTCATTTGAGTTGGTTAATTAATCCAACCTTATAAAACAATTTTATTTACATCCTAGTTAAGACAAAACTCTATTGAATTTATTATAATGTAGTATAAGTTATGAGTTTATGTTGTCAAAAAAAATTTGTTGTTCCGTTTTTTGCCCAAAAGTTTGGGCACGACAAGACATATCACTGGGGGCATTGTTAGCACAAGAAGATCAACAAGGCAAGGAACGAGTTATATACTACATCAGCAGGACATTGAACGGATATGAATTAAACTATACATTCATTGAGAAGGCTTGTCTAATAGTGGTATTTGCCTCTCAAAAATTCTGACACTACATGCTAGCTCACACAATAAAGCTGGTTGCGAAAATTGATCCTCTCAAATATCTACTCAACAAGGCAGCTCTTACAGGCAGATTGGCTAAATGGGTCATGATTTTCAGTGAATTTGATATCCACTACACATAACGACGAGCTATCAAAGGACAAGCAATTACATATCAACTAGCTGAAGCACCACTACCTGGAAAACAAATTATGGAGATCGAATTTTCGGACAGGGACATTCTTGCTATCTCCACCAAACAATGGACCTTGTACTTTGATGGATCCTACACACAACATGGCTCAGGTGCTAGAATTTTGTTCATCACTCTTGAAGGACACACTATACCAAGATCATATAGGCTTATGTTTCCATGCACAAATAATGTTGTTGAATATGAAGCATTGGTTATAGGCATCAAAATGGTCGTAGAATGGAGAATCACTAAGTTAAAAGTCTACGGAGATTCACAACTAGTCATCAATCAAATCAACAATGACTATCAGACAAAGGATGACAAGTTGCTACCATACAAGCAAATGGTGGATGATTTCAAGCAATATTTGTACACATCACCTTCAAACAAATACCAAGGTTGGATAACAAAGCAGCTAATGCAATGGCTACTATCGGTTCACTATTGCAAATCCCAGAGCAACAGAGTCGTTACGAGTTTCTGGTAGAGCAATTGTTCTCCCTAGCCTATGACCACTCTGATTCCCATGTTATCTATGCCTTGACCGGTTCGGATTCTCCATTATATGGACCGATATATGATTATCTTAAAAACAACATCCTACCCATTGACCTATCTCGAAACCAAAAATGTAATTTTATCCGGCAGGCCGCCCGTTATACTCTCACTGCCGATACTTTGTACCGTCGAGGTCTAGATGGTACTCTTCTTCGTTGCCTTGATCATAATGAATCTAACTCCGCTTTACATGAGCTTCACGAAGGTATATGTGGCACACATTCAAGTGGTACTACTCTTACTAAAAAGCTTCTAAGAATGGGATATTATTGGCCGACAATGGAAAAAGACTCTTATCACTTTGCAAAGAAGTGTCCTAAATGTCAAATCCATGGCAATCTTATACATGCACCAGCACAGGAACTACAGCCATTTACAACATCCTAGCCTTTTTGTCAGTGGGGACTAGACTTGGTCAGTAAAATTCATCCTTCATCTTCAAATGGACACAAGTTCATTATAACTGCAACATAATACTTTACCAAATGGATTGAAGCAGTCCCCATGACCACAGTGACTGGGAAACAAATTGCCTCTTTTATCCTTAATTATCTGATCTGCGGATATGGTATTCCAAGTTCCATCATCATAGATAATGGACAACCTTTCAAGAACCAAGATGTACAAGAACTATGTGAAAAATTCAAAATCCAACATCGTTTTTCTACACCTTACTACCCACAGGGGAATGGTCAAGCAGAAGCATCCAACAAGACAATAATGAAAATCCTAAAGAAAATAGTGAATGATGTAGGCAAAGATTGGCATATACAACTTAATTCAGCACTTTGGGCATACAGAACTAGCATCTGCACACCTACAGGAGTTATGCCATATTCATTGGTATATGGATCAGAAGCTATTTTACCCCTAGAGGTAGAAATTCCATCTCTCGGAGTCTCTCTGAAAGGCTTAATCCCAGATGAAGAGTATCGAGTTAACCGATGGCAAGAGCTTGAACTTCTAGATGAAAGATGCCAACATGCCTACACTCATCTCAAATCATATCAACAATGCATGTGCAGGAGCTACAACTACAAGGTTATTCCCCAAATTTTTAAAATTGGTGACCTAGTACTCAGAGAAAATCCTAGAAATCAGCAAGATCGAGAAAAGAAAGGGAAATTTGAACCTAACTGGTTAGGTCCCTATGTCATCATATTAGCCTATGGATCAGGTGCCTATTAGCTAACAACTTCATAAGGAGATGTGCTCGATGAATCAACTAACAACATCCATCTAAAGAAATACTACACTTGAGTAGTCTAATGCACGAAAAAGTCAAAAAACCAAAAATATCAAAAAATCAAGAAAAAGAAAATAAAGAGGTACAATAAAAGCAAATGGTGAAAACCTGGCAACAAGCGCTATTGTGAGAGGATAGCTTCTCTATCTATATCCATACCATTATATCCACAGTAAAGCACTATCAGCCATCGCTGGACATTTTTATCAAAATATCCATCCAGGGCATACTTAGCATAGTCACTATCCTAGTTTATCCATATATCCTTTCACCACATCTCGCCATGGCTTGGTAATCACTGTACATATCCACATCAAGAGGCACACTTGTCTAGGGGCAATATTAATCAAAACTTGCAGCACATTCAAGCCGTCAAAACTAATCGCAAACTCAGAACATCCTATCCAACAAACAAAACTCACACAATCACAAAGCAAAACATTGATCGCTTAACAGGATTCACAAAATACAATGGATGATTTTCTAAAGTATCAAATGTTGCATCTTGCATAAAGTTTTGACTATTTTTGCACTTGAACTTTTTGAATTATTGGATCCTCTAAATTTTCTCAACAATGCTTCAACGCTAGAGAACATCGAGGAGACTCCAATATTTTCTTAGTTTTCTGTCTGTGAGGCAATCATCTGTATTGTGTAAATACTTGTCTTGAGACGTGATTCACAACATATCATTGAAGACATGAATCCACTTTGCGCATACAAATGGTTTAATCTTGTCTGTTTATACGCAATCTGCACTCAGGTCATCCTGGTTCAATTATACCTTGACGCTTGTGCTATCTTGCAAAATCAAAAATCATGTAAATTTTTCTTAGGTCATTATGGTTCAATTATACCATTATGCTTGTATAAATTTTCAACATATCCCAACACAAATCAATGCTCAAGGATGATACATATAAAGAAAGCAAACAACATATGGCTATACAGGGATGACAAATGCAGAATGAGGATGCTCAAATCAATTAGTTGCATATCATTTTACAATTAGTTTCATATCAAAAATCATGTAAATTTTTCTCAGGTCATTATTGTTCAATTATACCATTATGCTTGTATAAATTTTCAACATATCCCAACACAAATCAATGCTCAAGGATGATACATATAAATAAAGCAAACAACATATGGCTATACAGGGATGACAAATGTAGAATGAGGATGCTCAAATCAATTAGTTGCATATCATTTTACAATTAGTTGCATATCATTTTACATTTAGTTGCATATCATATCATACATCTCATTTTCAAGATACATCTCACAGCATATCGTATCATACATCTCATTTTCAAGATACATCTCACAGCATATCATATCATACATCTCATTTTCAACATACATCTCATAGCATATCATATCATACATCTCATTTTCAAGATACATCTCACAGCATATCATATCATACATCTCATTTTCAAGATACATCTCATAGCATATCATATCATACATCTCATTTTCAAGATACATCTCACAGCATATCATATCATACATCTCATTTTCAAGATACATCTCACAACATATCATACATCTCATTTTCAAGATACATCTCACAACATATCATATCATACATCTCATTTACAAGATACATCTCATAGCATATCATATCATACATCTCATTTTCAAGATACATCATGCATTATCACATCCTATTCATCAAATATCACATCACATGCATCTATCTAAGCATTGCATCATCATAAAATACACAAAAGCATATAGAAAGCTATATATATATATATATATATATATATATATATATATATATCTCAAAAAAATGATCAATGTACAAAATATGTCATGTTTGTGCCAAATACAACAAAATGATCAAAATACAATAGAGACAACGTCTCTTAGGTATGACTATCTCCTGAAGGAGACGGTCTCGTTGCAGATGTCCCAGCACTTGGATCTCCCAGTGGATCCTATCTAGGAGGCCCTGTCACGCCTCTGCTCTCCGTCCTCGACCCAGTCTCTCGAGATCGACTAGATCTCAACTGTGTAAAACTCTGCACTCGACGCTCTCGAGGCACCGCATCCTCATAATGTATCCTATAGTACTCCACCTCCTTGGCTCTCAAAGTCTCTCTCATCGGGCCACCTATTGCCGCTCTCTGCAAACTCGCCACGAGCTCCTCTGCTCGACCCCGCCGCTCTATCTCCGTATCACGCTTTGTAGTCAGCCGAATAATCTGACACTGATGTGCCAACAACTATGTCTGCAAATGTTGCACTGACAACTACAACAATCTAATATGTGCATCCTTCGCATGCGTTAGAATTTGCATCTGCAGGGGTACCTGTGAAGGGGTACCCCATGTACCTCTACCTGTCCTCGGTGCTGGTGGAGGTAGTACATCAGATCTTCTCCTCTGGTATGGTCATCTAAAATCATCATGCCCTCCCACCACCGCTATCACCTCGCCAACCCGCTCCTCCCCTCCAGCTCTGATAGCCAAACCTCCTCTCCCTCTATCCACCGCCACCCGCCACCCTACCCTCTCACCCCGTACCCCTCTGGCACCACCATCTCCACCTCTCTCTCCTCTCCTCCCCTGATCAAGTCTCCATCGATCCAATCTCCCCCTCTCCCCTCACCGACCTCGGCCACCTCCTCTATCACCACCTCCCTCCATCATCACCCCCTCCATCACCACCTCCCTCCTCTATCTCCTCACTAGCCTCTCCTCGCTAATCATCCTCATCATCATCAAAAGTGGGAATCATCTTTACTGGATTTGATATACGGGCCACTGCACGCGCTGCAAAGAGTGTTGCAAACTCATCCGTCATCCCTGGTTCCACTATCTCAGGGGCATAATCCCAAATCTGGTCGGCTAAATGAAAGAACTCCTCCACTACCGCCGTGTTATCAATCGTAGGTCCCCAATCTGGGATGCCCTATCTCCGTCGAGCATAAAAACATGCTCCCTATGGAATCCCTTACTGTCAACCATACTGTAGCAGCACCCGGCTATGCAAAAACCTCTCTATAACAAAGGGCGTCTGCCCTATCAGATACCTGGACATGAAAACATGGGGTATCTCCATCCCATCCTCTGCCCATACCTCATAACATGTAAATGGTCACCAGACGACCGTATCAATATCATCCAAAACTCTCCTCCAATGCTCTAGTTTACCTAGCTTACGTTGGACAACTATCCCTTGGTACCCGTATGCATACGCACACCCAACAGGCCTATCTCTGTCTGCTAGTGGCCTAGCTGTGGGAATATGCTCCCACGCTCATACCTATAGTAGTGTCACTCCAGCTGATAAACTACCATAACCCAAATAGACAACTTGATGCAAATCCCTGTATAAATGGGCCAGCATAGCCGACCCCCATGCAAATCGGCGACCCTGCATCACCATATCCTCTAAAACCAATCCCCACCCCACTGCTAGTCCCTTTGACCTACGGTCAAGACATAAGAACCCACCTATGAAACCTGCCAAAACTAATGGTAGAGGAGCGTAATCCAAATCCAAGAACTCCTGCCAGTGGATCTCATACCCGCAAACAGTATCATCCTGCAAGATCCAGCGAAGTGCCTCAGTACCACCCTCCTCGGTCTGCTCATAGGGTAGCAATGCACCTACCACAAGAATCCATAGAATCTGGTAGCAATCCTCAGGCATCACTGTAATCTTGCCTGTCACCAAATGAAAGGTGTTTGTATCATTATGCCACCTCTCAGCCAATGCTATCAATAAACCCCGGTTTACGATAAACCAAGGCATCTCTAATAATGAGGACAGGCCACACCTCTCAATAATATCTCTGTCAGTCTATGTCAATCGTGGTATCAATGACCACGGTCTCAGAAATCGCTCACGCGACTGAACCACACCAAGACACTCCTGTCAAAAGCAAAGCAAGTCCAATATCAGTTTCCTCATCAACACATGGATATCAAAATCAAATTCATCTCAAAAACTTGAAAACTTTGAACAATTTAAATCAAGTTCCACATCATATCAATCCATCAAATCATAGCAACTTGTAACACAAATCAAGTTTCACATTCATATCAACTTGTAACACAACTCAAGTTTCCTATCAACTTGTAACACAACTCAAGTTTCACATCCATATTAGCTTGTAAAACAACTCAAGCTCCACATATATATCAACTTGAAATAATCCCATATCAAATCAAGTTCATATTAAAAACATCCCTATCACAAAAAAAAAAACCACATCATATGAAAGCAACATCAAATTTATATCAACTTGAAAACTTGCAAATCAAATCAAGTTATATCGGAACTCATATTGGACAACTTATCAAAACAATAACAGCAGACATGCAGACTGACAAATTGCACTTATCCCGGCAGAACTGGCATCAACTTACCAATTTTCTTCATTCACAAATCACACTATACCAAAATTTCCCTACGCGCTAAACCATCTTGTCGATGCGCTAAGTTGCTTATCATGCGCTAACCTGTCCTCTCAAAGCGCCACCCAATCTACCCTATGCGCTAGCCAGCACCTACGCGCTACCCTTTTCTTCCAAAGCGCCATCTAAACTACCACAGGCGCTAAAGCTACCCTATGTGCCATTCTATCCTGCTCTTGCACTACGTATCTAACCCTATGCGCTAGGTCATACCTATGCACTATCTGGACCTACCCATGCGACCCCCTAGAAACCCTATGCGCTAGGTATCTCCTATGCGCTACCTGTTTTACCCTTTGCGCTGCCCTGTGACCCTGGTGCGCTAACCTAATCCTACGTGTTATCCTAATCTAGCAATGCACTACCCTAAACTTTTTGGACGCTATCCTATTTCATTGAACCCTACATGCTACGAAATCTATCATATGCGCTACGCTTTGACCCCGACGCGCAAAAATGTAAAATCCGCATAACAAATTGAAAACATGACCAAGAACAACAAAATGAAAAATCAAAGAGGGGTCAAAAGGGTTGACTTACCGATGGTCCTTACGCGATGGGCCTCCGATACCTCCGCACGCGCTTGAATCGATGAGAAGAATACAGAATCGGCATGTTGACTTCTCTCCAAGTGTCACTTTCTCCAAAGTCAACAAGCACAAATGAGACAAAAAGGAATCACTTTTCCCTTTTATAGGGTAAATCAAAATTAGGGTTACGTGGAGGAATGTGAACATTGCTCGTGGTGTCTCATACAAACCTACCAAACATCATTATCGGGAGATGAATCAATTTGTCGCATTCAACATCAACCAAAATTTAAAATGCCATTAAAATTATCCAAATCAAATGAAATTTTTTATTCTTCTCCCGAGGGGGGCATTATCGATATCATTTTATCAATTCTGGGGCAGGACATGGAAATCTCAAAACAACATAAAAATTGATCATAACTAAATCAAAACGACACATCATTTTCTTTGAATCAACATGTGCACACACGTCACTTCAAAGAGGGGCAAAATGTAGACATATAAAAATGACTATATTCCTAAAATGAATATTTTATGTTCATTCCTCTATTTAGTTAAAACTAATTTAATTAAATCACCCACATTCTTCTATTTAACTAAGTAAATTATTCAATTTATTTAGTTAAATTCACTAGAACCTTTTACATCATCTAATTGAATAAATCATTTTATTTAATTAAACCCTTTTCTCTCTACTTTTAATTAAATTTACATTTAATTAATAGTCCACCCCAAATTGAATAAATCTAATTTATTCAATTTCCCAAATTGCAACCAAATTGAAATAAAGTAATTTATTTTAATAAATCCTATTATTCCTCATCCACTTGCATTTTCCTACATCTCCCACTTGCATCCTAAACCCTATTCCTAATTTCTTCTAGAATTCGTCTAATCCTAATCAATTAATCTAAACCCATCCATTATCCCTTCTCCCTAAATTTGAGAAGGTCACTTCTCAAATTTGGAGTAAAGTCTTCAAAAAAGCATTAAAGCCTTTATCCATTCAACAAGCTAACTTGTTGAATACCCCCAAATTTGGAAGGACTCTTACAAATTTGTCCCCAAAGTCTTCAAACCATTAATGGTTAACTAACCCTTAGTGGCATGGTTAGAGACTTTTTGACTAACTTAACCCTCATCTAACCCAAGGGTCTCATCAAGCATTCATTGCTTTGACCTTGGTTTTTCCTTTAACCTTTGCACAAGAGTTTATCCTTTGGGTAAAAGCTTTATCCATTGGATAACCCTAACCTCACCTTAACCCTTACCTCCTAAGGTAACCATGAGGTCTTCTCAAGCATTTAATGCTTCTTACCTATCCTCTCAACCAGCCTTATGTTGACAATTATCACCATTTCATTCATGAAAATTGAAAACATGGATTGACAACTTTCAAACTTGACCCTTGATTAACTATTTCAATCCTGGCCATCCATTGCCCTATTTTCACTATAAATAGAGCTCCCATTCCTCCATTTTAGGATCCATGCAAGCTTTTAGTATCTCATTTATGCTCAATTTTATTAACACATCTAGCCTCTCTTTATAATTGGAATTAATCTAATAAACATTTTAGACTATTTCCTTTATCATTAGCTTAACTCATAAACTAGTATATCATGTTAGGATAGTATTGCTACTAATCTTGTCATCTTATAATCTAGTTTATTGCATTTGTAGAATCATGCATAGATAGGATGCATTTTCATAATTAAATCAATCATAAGCATCCCTCATTCTTGCATTTGTCATCCCTAAGCCACTTTGCTCAGTGATCTGAGAGCAAATGCATTAGCTTGAGGGACCTTGTGAGATAGAGAACCATGGAACCAACCTTGGGAAGTTGAGTCATTCTTCATGACTCCATAACTTGCACCAAGAAGTCCTTTGGGTGTGTGAACAAGCCTCTTTGAGACCAAATTTTTCACTTTTTAAGTTTCATTGATCCGCTTTTCTAGCATACAACAATTACTCAATACTAGGAGAATTTTACCAATCTCCTAAAGTATATTCCATAATACGAGATGGATGATCGATTTCGCATTCAGAAGTTCATATTGGGTTTGAGGACTCACATTGGAGAAGAAGTGGTTATTCACAATCCATTAACCATGGATGAAGTTTTTGAGAAAGCAACTAAACAGGAACAAAAGTTGCAGCAACTGGCGAATTTCTAAAAGAATGTGAATACCAAACCGGGTTCTGGGATTAGGAATTTTCAAAATAATGATCATCAGAAGGGAAACCGACAAATAAGGAATCTGAAAAGAGGACCTAATACTCAAGAGAGAGGAAGAGTGAACCAGGATGGAAACAAGAAACTGAATAGTAACACCAACTTCACTAATCTCAATACTAGGAAGAACTTTGACAGGAATAGATCAGGTGGACACCCAGGACCTAAAGATGGACGTTACAACTGTGGGAGAAATCATTATGCTTCAAACTGTCCTCAACGTACCACTGCTCAAAGAGGAGGAAATCAACAAGGAGCTTCACAACATCAAATTCATGCAGCGGTTGACAACCGCCAAGCTGATTTTCAAGCTTCACCTATCCAGATGACGGGTAAGATTTTTGGTCATTCAGTTTCTATTTTGAAAGATATAGGAGCTACTAAATGCTTTGATGATCCTAAAATAGTTTCTAGATTATCTATTAGACTTGGTTATATGTTAAATGCATGGATGGTTCAATATGGAAATCGAGCAGAGAAGAGGTTAGATTCATGTCTATTTTGCAGTGATTTAGAGCTTCCTAGTTTCCAAACTCGGGTTAATCTATATGTGGAACCAATAGGATCGTATTATGTAATTTTAGGTATCAATTGGTTAAATGAGCACAAAGATATAGTAAACTATGAGGATAAGGTTGTTACTTGTATAGATGATTTTGGAAATCCGATTGAGATTCTTGGTTCTTAAAGGTCTCTTGAATTGAGACACAACTCAGTTATGCAACTCAAGAAAGCCCAAAGGAAGGGATGTTCCATCTTTACTATCATTGTAAGTGATGTGGATAATGCCAAGAAGAGCCCTAAGGATTATCCAGTTCTTAGAGAGTTTTTGGATGTTTTTCCAGAAGACCTTACTAAGTTACCACCAAAAAGGGAATTTGATTTCTCTATAGAACTCTTACCTAGAACTAAGCCACAATCCAAGGCTCCATATAGAATGACTACCACAAAATTTTATGAGCTTAAGGCTCAATTGCATGAGTTTCTTAGGCAAGGTTTCATAAGACCTAGTGTATCCTCGTGGGGTGCACCAGTAATATTCATGAAGAAGAAAGATGGTACCTTGAGATTATGTATTGACTACAGGATGCTAAAAAAGGTAACTATTAAGAATAGATATCCTTTGCCTAGGATAGATGAGTTATTTGTCCAAATGAAAGGAGCTACAATATTCTCTAAGATTGATCTTCGATCGGGTTACCACCATCTGAGGATTAAGGATGAGGATATTCCTAAGACAACATTTCGAACTCGGCATGGACATTATGAGTTCATGGTCGTACCTTTTGGTTTAACCAATGCCCCAGCAACACTCATGAACCTTGTGAATGACATTTTTAGAGATTATCTAGATGATTTTGTGCTTGTATTAATTGATGACATATTGATTTATTCCAAGAATGAAGAGGAACACAAGAAGAACTTAAGGATAGTTTTGCAATGATTAAGGGATCAAAAGATTTTTGGAAAGTTTTCAAAGTGTGCTTTCTTTTAGGAAAAGGTGCACTACTTAGGTCATGTTATATCTGCTGAAGGAATTTTAGTTGATCCTGCAAAGATAAAAGAAATTGTAGATTTGCCAACACCTCAGAGTGTTACAGAGGTCAGAAGTTTTATGGGTCTTGCAGGATATTACATGAAGTATGTGGAAAGTTTTTCAAAGATAGCAACACCTATTACTTCTCTTCAGAATAAGGGAAATAAATTTGAATGGACTGAGAAGTGCGAAGATGCATTTCAGCTTTTGAAGCAAAAGTTGACAACAACACTAGTCTTGACTATACCAGATCCTAATGGACACTTCATAGTGATTACATATACCTCGGGTGAAGGTGTAGGAGCAGTGTTAATGCATGAAGGAAAGGTGGTTGCTTTTGAGTCTAGGAAACTAAAGCAATATGAATTGAACTGCACCACATGACTTGGAGCTTTTAGCTATTGTTCATGCAGTACAAATGTGGAGGCATTTTAGGGAAGCCATTTGAGCTGAAGACAAACCACTTAGGACTGAAATATATCTTTACATAGCCTAACCTTAATGCAAGACAGAGAAGGTGGCTTGAATTCCTAAGTGAGTATGATTTTGGTATTGAATATATCAAACAAAAGGAAAATAGGGTAGCAGATGCTCTCAACAGAAGAAGAAATCTATCTGCTATGGTTACTACAAGGTCAAACTTGAAGCAACAAGTGTTCAAAATCTTTCTGAAGATGAGCATTACCTAAGGGTTGAGAAAGCCTTGGGAGTAGATCCTTCAGATCACCGATTTGATGGATATGAGTTGGAACCTGATGGTATTTTGAGATACCAAGGAAGGATGTATATTCCTGAAGGTGGAGTGATGCAGAGGCACCATAGTTCCAAACACATTCACTCAAGAACACTTCAAGGTTAATTTCAAACTATTCATTTAAGGCATCAAAACAAATTCTCCATCAAGATCAATCTATCACATTTGATCCAATATCCAAACTTGAAATAATAGACTTAGTTCCAAAAACAAATTCATGAGCATTCAACATAGTCATGAACCATACCTTGTTCTTAAGGTATCCATACCCCATCCTTCTATATTGGATATGCCATTCAATAGGCCTGCATAAAACTTCATAACACATTGTAAATCCCTTACAAACTCTTACCCATCAACACTGAGTCCATCCAATTCATGCTAGTAAACATCTTCCAAATCTGTCTCAGTTGTGATAGTTTTGATACCCTATTTTTTTGTTATGTACAACTTTCAAACCTGATAAGATTAGTTGAATCCCTTTGGTGGAGTTGTATATAGTTAGGGTTGGTAAACCATATCCAAAGATTAGAAAAATCCAACAATTCATTTAAGAGTTATGATCTCTACACGGAGACTATTTTGACTGTCTTAAATAAAACTAGAAATGCCCATGCCCAGTCCGCCTAGGGCATCAAATAACTTTTACAAAACAAAAAAAATTGATCCTAAACCAAATTAATATTGAAGCCCCCTTCAATATAATTTCATAAAATCTAATATTAATATTTGTTAAAGTTGGATCAGATTTATATATATGATACTTTTCAAATTTATAGTCACTTAGGTTTAATCTAATACTATATTACAAAATATAATATAGATTACAAATGTCTTGAAAAATTTTCAGAATGCAATGTAATATTGAATTATGCACAGTAGTATATATGAATCAAGATTTCCTTTAAACCTGATTACACTATATATATTGAGCTATTCATAGTTTGAATTATATTATTTATGTAACTGTAGATCACACAATATTCTGCACAATATCACAAACGTAGTGTATTGCAGATCACTCACTTATGCCATAATGATGTTGATTGTACTCTTAATAATAACGAATGCATACTTTATAATATCAACCTCATATATATCTATGGACTTCCTTAAGGGTCGTGTCTCTACACCATGAGACGTGAAGGCAAAAGGACACGAGCCGATAATTGTAATCAGGTTTACTTCTAAACCGATTCAATTATAATCGGTTGTGTATAATCGATTTAGTTAATATGATAACTAATCAATTAATAACAGATCGATAATCTTTGTAATAATAGATGTGATATTAACCAATCATCAATGTGTAATGCAAACGGATAATCGGATACATGCGTCAATGGTAGACATAGCATGGTAAATGGTAACCACAACTAATCTCCGATAGTAAGTTAAAATACAAATCATGGTTAACTGAAGCAAGTAAGTTGAATCACTGAATGTTTAAGGCCAATAGGCCAATTAGACATTTGGATTAGCTAGGTTTGTCAGATGATTCTGACCGTAGCTATAAATCATCAACACTCCCTCTTAGCTAGGGAGGATAAAAGATATTGGGAGCAATATTCATAAATTGTATGATGCTTATCTTGGGACCATGGTTTCAAGATGTGAATTGCCTATGTTGGTGATTCTATTCACAAACTCTTGAGTGGATTGCCTCTGTCGACGATTATATCCATAAGCTCTTGTGTGGATTGCCTCAGTCGGTGATTCTATCCAAAAAATCTTGTGTGGATTGCCTCAGTTGGCGATTCTATCCATGAGCTCTTGTGTGGATTGCCTCAGTCAACAATTCTATCCACAAGCTCTTACATGGATTGCCTCAATCAACGATTCTATCCATGAGCTCTTATGTGGATTGCCTTTGTTGATGATTCTATCCACAAGCTCTTGTGTGGATTGCCTCAGTCGGCGATTATATCCACAATCTTGAGTTATTGTAAGATTGTCACCTTCCAATAACCTCAAAAAATACAAGTGGAAATCATTCGGAAGTTGTCATTTCCTTATGATTTACACAGGGCCCATAAAATAATTATTAGTATTAATAATAATAATCAATATTTACAATTTTACCTCAGAAGTGCTCAATCTTTATTAGTAAGCTCCCTCTCAATCACAAGGTATCTTGAGTTTCTTCTAGAGAACATATTTTTCTGAACATACGTCTGAATTTCTGACTTCAACAAGGGACGCTTGTAGTTTAAGTTTAAGAGGACAAGTACTTACAATGTGGCCATATTCATCACATATGAAACATTGTACTTTAGAGGAGTCTCTAGGCTTCTTGAATGATCGATTACCATATGTCTTTTTGTCCTTTTTCCTTTTCAAACTAGAGACTAGAACTTGAACATCTTCATCAACAGGTTTCATGATTCCTCTTGATATTAGGTTACACTCTTCTTGAATGCAATCAGCTTTTAGTCTATCAAATTTGGGAACTTTGGATCGAGCACTAACTCCTTGTCTAAATTTGTCTCATGAGATAGGGAGCCCATTTAGAGTTATCATAGTTAGCTCCTTATTATCATAAATGTGACCAATTGATGAGAGTTGGTTCCTTAATTTTGTTATCCTCATAAAATATGAAGTGATAGTCTCATCTTTACTCATTTTAATATTAGAAAGTTTATTTTTAAGTGTGAGGATTCTGCTTGTGTTGTTAATCTCAAACATGTTTTTCAAGGCTTTGAACATGTCATATGCAAAATCTAACCTTGTAATGATAGGTAGTAGATGACTCTTTACTCCATCTACTAATAACTCCATTACTTTAATATTGTTCTTTTCCCACCGACTCTGTTCGTCTTTTCCATCAAGTTTAGAAGGATTCTCTATTATTGTTTTTAACTCATTCTTCCTTAGTACCAACATCATTCATAGTTTCCATGAATCATAGTTTGAGGCACCTTCAAGTCTGTCTTTGAATCTGATTCCATTCGTCATTTTAAAATACAAACTTTCAAGGAGATATCAATCTGATCTTAATCGGATCTTCCTTCAGGCGGTTAGGCTTTATAGAAGGAAACTTGGCTCTGATGCCATGTTAAAGTTGGATCAGATTTGTATATATGATACTTTTCAAATTTATAGTCACTTAGGTTTAATCTAATACTATATTACAAAATATAATATAGATTACAAATGTCTTGATAAATTTTCAGAATGCAATGTAATATTGAATTATGCACAGTAGTATATATGAATCGAGATTTCCTTTAAACCTAATTACACTATATATATTGAGCTATTCACAGTTTGAATTATATTATTTATGTAACTGTAGATCACACAATATTCTGCACAATATCACAAACTTAGTATATTGCATATCACTCACTTATGCCACAATGATGTCGATTGTACTCTTAATAATAATGAATGCATACTTTATAATATCAACCTCATATATATCTATGAACTTCCTTAAGGACCGTGTCTCTACACCACGAGACGAGAAGGCAAAAGGACACAAGCCGATAATTGTAATTAGGTTTACTTCCAAACTGATTCAATTATAATCGGTTGTGTATAATCGATTTAGTTAATATGATAACTAATCAATTAATAATAGATCGATAATCATTGTAATAACAAATGTGATATTAACCTATCATCGATGTGTAATGCAAATGGATAATTGGATACATGCATCAATGGTAGACATAGCATGATAAATGGTAACCACAACTAATCTCCGATAGTAAGTTAAAATACAAATCATGGTAAACTGAAGCAAGTAAGTTGAATCACCAAATGTCTAAGGCCAATAGGCTAATTAGACATTTGGATTAGCTAGGTTTGTCAGATGATTCCGAACATAGATATAAATCATCATCAATATTTTTCCCATGGTTATAATTTGATATATAAACAAACCCTTGTGCACACCTCCATTATTGATGGTTTTTCAATCTACTTTCACCAAAACTTACATAACTTTCTCAAAATTGAATGAAATCGACCCAAACCAAAAGATAAATAAAGGTTAATCACACATATTTCAAATGACTCCATTTAGAGGTCATAAATATTTAATATGCGTCTATACCATACACTGAAGCATGACTATTTTCAGGAAATCTGGAAGTTGCAATCCATAAAACATCCATAACTTCTTCGTTTCTCAATGAAATCACTCCAAACCAAAACAAGAAGGAAGATAATTCAAAATAATATCTAACCATGATAATTATACATGGTTTCTAGGCTGTACAGGTCCGTACAAGGCCTGGAAACAACAAAGTAACAACGAAAACTATCAAAATGGCAAGCTTATGAATACACAAATTGTTCAAAATTGTTATCCTCCTTCTCATTCCCCCTTGGTTCAACCAAATACAACCTTTATATCCACTTGGTCAGTTTGGACCTTATAACTACCTCCAAGACCTTTCAACTTCCCATTTACAACTTTTAATGCAATTTTGCATTATTGCATTTTTGCCACTTTTCATCTTTTCGACAACTTTTTGTGACATTTACACATAATGACCCTAAAACTTGACAAAAACTTTATAAACATATCAAATAACCCTTAAATGACCTTTTACAAGCATTTATGCCCTTTCATGGCATGTTTACATCATTTTGACTCTTTGACCCCACTAGGTCCTAAATGGACAACTATGCAACTTTTACACAAATGGCTCGAGTAGCCTTGCATTATGACTCTATTACATAAAAATGAACTCAAATACATACATATATTTTTTACGAGTCATAAATGACCCAAATATAATTAGATAGTGATCTTGGACATTCTGATTGTGCTTCTACAATGGGGTGCTCCTGCACCATACTACCGGCCTTCAAAAGTTTCCAAGTCTCTTGGAAATGAGGAATATGACCTGCAAGAAAAATTAGACCAAAAATGTTCATCATTTTTTTATTTCAACATTGCCTCTTTGTTTCTCTTTGTCTCTTTGGATTCTCTTGATGCCTTTGCTTCTTTTTTTTTTTTCTTCTACTTCAATCAAAACTCCCATCAATGGAGTTCATACTGACTGCTCCTCAAGATGCTACTCCAAACATAAGTCCACCCTCAATGCTGCACCAAACTCACCAACTACTTTGCCTCACCCAAGAGTCCTTTCCTTGCCTCTCTCCCTGGGTCTTTTGGCAACCCACTGGACCTCCTTCTCAGGCCCCTTGGACCATCTCTTATGGCCCCATGACAGACCTTCATGTTTGCCTACTTGTAGCTAGTGGATATACATCTGCAACCACAACCATTAGCAAACCAAAATACCAATCACTTGCTCAGCCCAGACCTTTTGTTGAGCTCTGATACCAATTTGATGCAGAGGCACCATAGTTCCAAACACATTCACTCAAGAACCCTTCAAGGTTCATTCCAAACTATTCATTTAAGGCATCAAAACAACTTCTCCATCAAGATAAATCTATCACATTTGATCCAATATCCAAACTTGAGATAATAGACTTGGTTCCAAAAATAAATTCAAGAGCATTCAACATAGTCATGAACCATACCTTGTTCTTAAGGTATCCATACCTCATCCTTCTATATTGGATATGCCATTTAATAATCCTGAATAAAACTTCATAACACATTGTAAATCCCTTACAAACTCCTACCCATCAACACTGAGTCCATCCAATTCATGCTAGTAAACATCTTCCAAATCTGTCTCAGTTGTGATAGTTTTGATACCCTGTTTTCTGTTATGTACAACTTTCAAACCTGATAAGATTAGCTAAATCCCTTTGGTGGAGTTGTAGATAATTAGGGTTTATAAAACATATCCAAAGATTAGAAAAATCCAATTGTTCATTTAAGAGTTATGATCTCTACACAGAGACTATTTTGACTGTCACAAATAAAACTAGAAATGCCCATGCCCAGTCCGCCTAGGGCATCAAATAACTTTTATGATCCCAAACCAAATTAATATTGATTCCCCCTTCAATATTGTAGACACCTAAAATTGTCATGTCTAATTAAATAAATATTTTATTTATTTAATTATCTAAACTTAATTCTTCTATTAATTAAATAAATCTTTATTTATTTAATTAATTCATTTATCCTCTTCTAGCCTTATTTCTCATTTAAATAAATACATTTATTTATTTAAATTATCCTTTTCCTAAATTAAATAAATATCTTATTTATTTAATTCATCCCACTTCTTCTATTAATTAAATAAATCTTTATTTATTTAATTAATTCATTAGCCTTTTCTACCCATGACACATGTCATTCATCTCTTAATTCATACACTACCTACCCCTTTCATTATTTTATTATTTCTTCTACCTACCCTCTAATCATAGCCGACCTCCTTTTTACACCTCTCAATCTTATCCCTCCATTTCATATAGTGTCTTCTATATAAGGAGATGCTTCCTTCATTATCAACCCTAATCAAGCATTCTAATAACCCTAATCGACAATTTGGAGGACTTGACTACACTACGATCCTACTTGCAACCACATTCCATTCTTTGTTGAGCTCTTGTGCACATAAAATCTGAGAGCAAATATATTAAGCAAGATCAATGGAGATAGGAAGAATGGAGATCAAAACCCTATTGGACATGTGATGGTATAATCTTTGTGATTTCATGTGATTTGCATTGTCTTAGGTAATCTTCATATGTTATGGTGGATCTTTGTTGATTGTTAGGCTAGGGTTTTGTGGTTGAATTCATTTAGCCTTTCAATCTTGTTGTTATTGTTATCCATTTTCACCATATACATTTTGGCACACCCGGTGGGACCCTTGTCCCTTTGCATTTAACCTCCTTGTTGCAGATCTTGTGTTTTTGAAGTTGCAGATCGGACATTTTCGGCAGCATTTTTGGTATTTTCGCGTCTACGCACTTTCGGATCGCATTTTTGATTTTCTGGTGCGTCTGAGACAGCTGGATCCGCGTCTGTGTTCTGGTCATATTTCATTTTGCAGGATTCCAGGGAGGCGCGTCTGTGTTACTAAAACGCGTCTGTGTCGTTTTCACCAGTGTCTACGTACAGAAAGCGCGTCTGTGGTTTTTAATCGCATCTGTGTCTCACAGAACCGCGTTTCTGTTGCGGAGTCGCGTCTGCGTAGGCGGTAATCGCGTCTGTGTATTGCTTGTTTCAAAATTTTGGAAATTGTATTGATTCGATTTTCAGATTTTGTATTTAGGGTTTCAGATCTGGTTTATTTTTGGACTAACATTTTCAGATCTAGCTAACGAAATTGGTGCATCTTGTCTTGGAAGCAAAATCGTTTGGTTGAAGGCCCCTATTTTCACAAAGTGTTTTGGGTTTTAAAATTTACCTAACTTGTGTGTTTGCAGGAAGGGTTGATTATTTCAAACAACCCAAACTACTAACAACTCTTTGTTGCAGGTCCTTGGCAAGAGTTTTTGATTTTTTATTGTGTGCCTTGTTTTCATAGACTAGCAAACACTTCCATTGGTGCACTAAAATTGAATCATTGTCTTTTGTGTCTTGAGAAATAGGCTCCTTTTGTTTAATCTTTAGAGGGCCTGTCTTCCCGTGTGGTCATTAGGACTACTAGTGAGAAGAGGACGACCCAAGTGGTAGCGAGGAAAACCCACCTCATCCAAACCACTATAATCAAATGTATTCATGGTGAAAACTATGAATAACATGTGCTAATTAGTTCATACCGACACTATGTCTCCCCATAAACCCGTTTGATCAAATTTATTTGATCAGTTGTAGGGCGTAACCCCTACCGGCTAGGAGCCTTCTGTATTTATAGAGCTGAAAGTGCCGCATGTATGGCCACACGAGCGGATGCCCTTACTAGCACCATTTTGTTTTAGAGGCCCAAATCCTTCTAGTTGTTGGGGCAGGAGGTCGGACCCCTGGTAGCGGCCCACACACATACGGTTCTTAGTAGAGATACAAAGTTCGCCATGGGGAGTTTTCATGGGGACTGATGCTTGGCTGACCCGAGAAGTGAGTGCCGAGGGTGGAGCCAGTGAGGTCAAGCATCTAAGTATCCGCTCTGAATAGCGTAGCCTCGGGGGTAAAACCCCATGTGGGATCAACAACTATTGTCTTGGCCAGCCATAAGAATTGTGCTTGACTTATTTTAAACATTCAAACATTCAAGACCAAACAACAAAACATTGTGTCTTTTGTGTCTTCAAGTGTATGCAAAATATTTTTACATCAAACAACACACTTTTCTTGGAGTCATTTTGGAGTCTAAACACTTGCAAACATTGAGTCCTCATCAACATTATGTCCTCTTGTCACGAAAAACAGTCAAACAATCAGATTTGGTCACAAAAAAATGACTTCACAGATTGGAAAAAATTGCACAAATTTTACAAAAACGCGTCTGTGTCTGTTTTAACCGCGTCTGTATTGTCTAGGCGTGTCTGTGAAGGGCAGAATAGCGTCTATGTTTATAACGGCGTCTGTGTTGAATAGAAACACGTCTGTGTCGGATAACCGCGTTTGTGAAGTATACAGGCGTGTCTGTGTTCAAAATTGCAAAAAAATTTATAGTCCAGCAAACATAAGCAAGAAAATCTCAGAAACGCGTCTGTGTTCAACATAGTAGCGTCTGTGTCAGGAAACCGCATCTGTGAAGTATACAGTCGCGTCTGTGTCCAAAATTGAAAAATTGTTACAATCCAGCAAACAAAAAGAAATCAGTTTTGAAATACTTGAGCTTCCTAGGTTGTTTCTTTAGGTTTCATCTAGCTTTCAACCTGTCTTTGGGTCTCACAAAGTCCATCATTGCTTCACATCTCATTTTACATTCATACTTGTCTAAACTTGGGTCAAAAGGTCACTTGCTTGTCCTCATCATACTTTGTCAACACACTACATACAACAACACTTCGCTAAGTGGTCCCTCATCAAGGCTTTTTACCTTTGGGTCTCATTTGGTCTTACTTAGGGTCAAGGTCAGCTTACCTCATCAAGAGAAACTATCCTCTCTTTGGAAGTCACACCTACTCTACTACATACATACTTGGTCTTACACTTTGGACATTTGCAAGTACACCTCGGATTCATTTACATTCCATACAACTCTTGGTCTTCCATACTTTTTACATTTTCATCTAGTCTCACACATCTTGGTCAATTCCTAGTTCATGGTTGAAACCCGTCTTCAAAAATCTAGGAGAGAAACTAAAGAGGCTCAAGAGTCCGCAAACATGAGTTCTTATGAGTATGACAATGATTTATTTTTCAATACTGATCACACTACATTTCCGGACATGGATGTCTATAGAAACATTCCAAATGTGGAGAACGCAGACACTACAAACAACAATGCTACACACAGTGACAATTTGGACAACTTTTCAATACATTCAGCAGATGTGGAAGAATCCATCATGAATCCCCATTTCAATCGATTGGTTGAGGAAATAATGAGGAGGGATAGACAATACTTCTTACAAATGATGGCATAAAGTGGAGCCAAGATGCCTCATGATTTTGACATATCTCAAATAATGGAACATAGACCTTTGCAACAACCTCACTCCAATATGGATCAAAGGAGACCTAATAGTGGAGGAAATAGAGGACCATATATGGTACCTGAATCACCATCAGATTTGCTTCAAAAACCAGAGGTCCCACATACACATGGTCAAGTATATGATACTCACCTTCGCAGACCATTACGGAGGTCTTACGCAGACAGATATGCTCAATCACATACTCAAGCAAAGGATCAACCACCAAAGCAATGGGATATTCCAAGGCATGCTCAAAATTTGGACACCAAGAAACCTCATGTCAAATTTGGGGGCAACACAATGGAACATGACATGCCTATAGAATATGGTATACATGCACAAAATAAATATGGTGTTCCTCAACATGAATCTATACCAAGTGCTCCATATATGCCGCATCAATATAGACCTCCTCCATATGAACATGTGTATGATCAATATCATCCATATATGCAACAAGCTCCTCCTCAAATTGGTGTCTCAAACATGGGTATGGTTCAAGAAGTCGATCTCCACCTAAGAGCAATTTGGAGCAACAAATCAAAGACTTACAAAAGAAAATGGAGGACATAAATGCACCGAAGCCAACATACACAATGAGAGACATATGTCCTTATCCATTTGACAAGAGCATTCCAATGCCTCCATTTCCTACACATTTTGTGAAGCCTAAATTTGACAAGTATAGAGGAAAAGGGGATCCTAAGGCACACATAAGATAGTTTTTTACAGCTTGCATTGAAGTAGCTTCAAAAGAGACATATTTGATGAGATTATTCCCACAAAGCTTAGGCGATCAAGCTATGGAATGGTTCTCCCAACTCCCACCTGGTATTAAGTCATGGGGTGACTTAGCAGAGGCATTTATTCAACATTTCTCCTACAACATAGAGACAGACATATCAGCCACTACTTTGTGCAACACCAAGCAAAAAGAGGGAGAATCTTTTGCATCATTTTTACAAAGATGGAGAAATCTAGCCAGCAGATGCTCTTGCAAAATTCCACAAAAACAAATGGTAGAAATGTTCACCCAGAATGTTAACAAAGACATTGGTTATGATCTAAGAAAAGCTTGTTTGTCCACCTTCAAGGATGTCATTGAAAAGGGCTTAGCAACAGAAAAGGTTCTAATTGAACAAGGAGTCATTAAGATATTCAAGGAAAACAAACATGACTTTAAAGGAAAAGACAAGCCAAGATTTTGGAATAAAAACAAGAACACAGTCAATGATGGTGTTGTTGATGCCAACACGGTGCGACCCAAATTCATCTTTTCAGGATCAAGTTCTACAAACAATCAAGTGAATACTCAAACAACTTCTAGATCACGAAGGAACTACACTCCATTGGGAGAACCACTTGAGTCAGTTTTCAAGAAGTTAGTGGCAAACAAGGTAATCACGGTTCCAGATTTTCCTCCATATGAACCAAAGGTTAAACCAAATTGGTGGAATGATGATGATTATTGTGAATTTCATAAAAGCAAGGGTCATAAAACAGGTAATTGTCATCGACTGAAGAATATTGTGCAAGATCTCATTGATAGAGGTGACATTGAGATTGAGGGATACTCATCCAATCAAGAACATGAGATGTTTAAGGAACCATTCCCAAAGCACGACGAGGGAAAAGCTAAAGTCATAGATGATCAAGCCAACTATACTAGAGCACCTTACAACTATGATTCAACTATCAATCATATCTCGATGGACAATCATATCTCTACTATTACCATCAAGAACAAAAACCTTGAGAATCCTCCTCAGCGACCCAAGATTGTCCTAAGAGGTGTTGGATCTTCTTCCGAGCCTACCTCTGAGTGTCATGTTACAACCCGTCGAGGTAAAATTACTTTTCCAGGTGCTTCAACTAAAAACACCGCTTCTTCATCAACCAAACCTGAGTATGACCTTGTAGAACAGTTAGGGAAGACACTCGCGCTCATCTCCATACTTGAACTCTTACGCATATCCCCCGCTCATAAAGCTATTCTTGACAAAATCTTGAGAGATACTGTTGTTCCTACTGATTTGAACGTGGACTAGTTTCAAGCCATGGTGGGATACCTTTCCATTCCACATTCCCTTACATTCACAGAAGCTGATGACGCCTCCGTAAGTCAGCCTCATAATGCACCACTGCACATTGAAGCCTTCATACACAAACATAGAATAAAGCGAGTCCTGATAGATGGAGGAGCTGGTATAAACATTTGCACATTAAGCACTATCAAACAATTGGGATATTCTGACAAAGCTGTAAATTCAACAAATCAAATCACCATCAAGGCATATGATGATGAAGAGCGCTCATCCAAGGGCACAGTCACCTTACCTCTAAGAATTGGGCCAGTTACAAAGGATGTGGTTTGTCAAGTCCTAGATTTAGATCTCACTTATAATATATTGCTAGGACGTCCTTGGATTCATGAAATGAGGGTAGTCCCATCGACATATCACTAATGCATTAAGTTTCCTCACAACAGAATCGAGGTAATAGTTAACGGTGATCCTAATCCATTCATTTATTGCAATAACCTGAGATCACATACGAAGATCATCATTCCCAGTAATCGTGAAGCTGTTCCTTCTTCGACATACATTGACCCTGAGTCATTGAAACCTTCGACATCAAAACAGGGTGAACTTAAAGGCAGATTTCAGGACAAAGGCATGGGAGAATACACTTTAAATCAGACCATGTATTTACGACAAGTCATGAGCTCTCCAAAAGAATATGGAAGGCCACATACTAACAAGCAAATATCCATCATAGTATTCAAATGGGATCCTACTACCTTTCAAAGATGGGGCGAACTAGAAGAGGAAGGTTTATACAAAATGCTCTACAAAGACATTGAAGATGACACACAGGATCAGATCAATATACCCTGTGAGAAATATGGCAAAGGCTTCAAGATTCTACAAAAATTCGGGTATGATGGAAAAAGCCCTCTTGGGTTACGAAAAGAAGGCGTTATGGAGCCCTTACAACCTGAATTGACTATAAAAAGGGAACGCTCGAACGGACTTGGTTTTCTGATTTCCAAGATCCACACTAAAAGGATAGAAGAGGCATCACGAATCAAAATTGCCAAAATTCAACAAGAGGATCGCTATTCCACAGACTCCAACGAATGGGAATGGGGTTCAGACAAATCCTCCAGTGACTATGAGCTCACCGAGACATTCAGAGAGCCAGATGAACCCACAGAAGAGGAGTTTTATAACAAATTCAGAGTTGGTCAAGAAACAACCCATGAGGAGTCTACACAGTCCTTGTCTCAAGGTTCTAGGTCGAAATCACATAGGATGAGAACACCTGTTCCGGAATGCGCTACTAGTGATGATAATTTGGATTCGTTCGCGATCGAGACTGATGAGGAGAGTGCCATTGATGACCTCGATAATTACCTCGACATACCCGAATATAACCACATCTTCACTCTTGACCCTGTAAACTCCAAAAAAATTAAAGGCCTTCCCCTTGTTCACCACCAACTCATTGACTGGGATTATGAAGGACCAGCACGGTTTGACACATTCCAAAATGATGAAGTTGTTATTAACTATCTTGGCATACGAGATGATCTTTCCCTTGGGGACCATAAAGCAGGATACACTATAGAACTCAACAACATGGCATATTTTGGTGAGGGTGTTGGACTTTCCAGTCGCAAAAATGTGAAAATAAGAACAAATCAAGGGTCTTATGGCGAAAACCACACTGTGGCGCTATCTGATCCCAAAAAAGTAAAAAGAAAGGACGTATCTAAGGGCGAAAACCTCTCTGAGGCACCTGAAGATGGAAGGCTCGACATTCTCCCAGCCTCGTATGAGGAAAAGTCATCCATGCTGGTAGAGGAGACTATCAAAACAAACATTGGTACGGAAGAGGTTCCACACAACATATTCCTGGCTAAATCATTGACAGAGTCCGAAATGTCACAGTTTATAAGTTTCTTCAAGGAACGACAAATCAACTTTGCATGGTCATACACTGATATGCCTGGACTAGATCCGGATTTGGTAATGCATCATTTGACAGTCAAACCGGAGGCAAAGCCAGTGAAACAGAAATTAAGAAAAATGCATCCACAAGTGGCATTACTAGTCAAAGCAGAGCTGGAGAAGTTATTGGATGTTGGATTCATACGCCCAATTGATTATCCTGAATGGATCTCCAATTTAGTACCTGTCAGTAAACTAGATCGCAGTATCAGAATATGTACAGATTTCAGAGACATCAACAAAGCTTGTCCAAAAGATGACTTCCCATTACCAAATATTGACTTGATCGTTGATCTCACGGTAGGTCACGAAATGTTATCATTGATGGATGGATTTTCTGGTTATAATCAAATCAGAATTGCACCCGAGGATCAACATAAAACATCATTCACTTGTCCTTGGGGAACTTTCTGTTGGAATGTCATGCCCTTTGGGCTAAAAAATGCAGGTGCTACATATCAAAGAGCAAAGACCACTATCTTTCATGATCTCATGCACATAACTATGGAAGATTATGTTGATGATCTCTTAGGTAAATCAGTAGACAGAAATACACATTTGGACATACTTTTAATCGTCTTTGATCGGTTGGAAAAATAAAAAGTAAGATTAAATCCCAAGAAATGTGTCTTTGGAGTAACCTCCGGGAAGCTCCTAGGATTCATTGTGTCCAAAAGAGGAATCGAAGCTGATCCAGCAAAAGTCAAGGCTATCTTGGACATGCCGCCACCCAGAAATATCAGTAAACTTCGATCCTTACAAGGGAGACTCCAATCTATACGAAGATTCATAGCACAACTTGCAGATAAGTGTAATCCTTTTCAACACCTGCTACATAAAAATATCAAATTCAAATGGGATGATAACTGTCAACTGGCTTTCCAGACGCTCAAAGATTATCTTTTGAATCTGCCTGTTCTGATGCCACCAGTTCCAGATCATCCTTTGTTACTATACATATCAGCTACTCCAACAGCACTGGGGGCACTCTTAGCGCAACAAACTGCTGAAGGCAAGTAAAAAGCAGTCTATTATATCAGTCGCACATTGGTGGAATATGAGCTAAACTACACACCAATTGAGCGCGCATGCCTCGCTGTGGTCTTTGCTTCACAGAAATTATGACATTACATGCTTACTCATAAGACAAAGCTAGTTGCAAGGATAGACCCATTGAAATACCTTCTCAATAAAGCAACACTTACTGGGCGACTGGTCAAATGGGTAATGATCCTTAGTGAATTCGACATCGAGTATGTGGACAGAAAAGCAATAAAAGGACAAGCCATTGCGGATCAATTAGCAGATGCCCCCATGATTGATGATGTTCCTCTAAATTCAGAATTTCCAGACGAATCCATTTTAACAATATCACATGCAAAGCCATGGCAACTATACTTTGACGGCTCATATACATAGCATGGGGCAGGAGCTGGTATTCTCTTTATAACTCCTCAAGGAGATTCTATACCAAAATCATACCACTTATCATTTCCTTGCACTAACAATATAGCGGAATATGAGGCATTAACAACTGGATTACGAATTGCAGTTCAGTGGAAGATCCAGGAACTTCATGTTTATGGGGATTCCCAACTTGTCATCCGTCAAGCAACTGATGATTACCAAACAAAAGATGAAAAATTATTGCCTTACAAGCAAATGGTGGATGATTTGAAACAACACTTCACAAAGATAGATTTTGAGCAGATACCAAGAGAGCAGAATCGTGTTGCAGATGCCATGGCTACAATTGCTTCACTGATTGATCTACCTCAAAATGAGACCTGCTATGAGTTCTTGGTGGACAACCTGTTGGTTCCTTCATATGAGATCACTCCTACTGAAATGATATGCATTGTTGGTCCCGAATCCCAGTTATATGGTTCCATCTTCACATACCTTCGCGATAATACCCTACCTCCTGATCTATCAAATAACCAACGTCACACCTTCATTCGCCAATCCTCTCGATATGTCATTTTAGCTGATATCTGATACCGGCGAGGTCTAGATGGCACTCTTTTTAGATGTTTAGAAAGCGACGAAGCTTAGATTGCGTTACGTGAAGTGCATGAAGGGATATGTGGTCCACATGCTAGTGGTCCTACCTTGGCCAAGAAACTTATCAGGACTGGATATTACTGGCCCAATATGGAAAAAGACTCATATCAGTTTGTCAAGAAATGTAAGCAATGTCAATTTCATGGAGACCTCATATATGCGCCAGCACAAGAACTACAACCACTTGTGTCTCCTTGGCCCTTTTGTCAGTGGGGACTCGATCTCATAGGCAAGATTCACCCTCCTTCCTCTAATGGTCATAAATTCATTATCACAACCACAGAGTATTTCACAAAATGGATTGAAGCCGTGCCTCTCACACAAGTCACTAGAAAATAGATTGCTACATTCATCCTTAACTATATCATATGCCGATATGGTATTCCTGTTTCCATTATTACTGATAACGGGCGTCCCTTCAAAAATCAGGATGTTCGTGAACTTTGTGACCGCTTCCATATTTCCCATTGTTTCTCCACACCGTATTACCCCCAAGGTAGTGGCCAAGATGAGGCGTCTAATAAAACAATCCTTAAAATCCTCAAGAAGACAGTCGATGACGCTGGCCGTAATTGGCATATCCAACTCAATCCTGCACTTTGGGCCTACCGCACAAGTGTCCGCACACCTACAGGAGCTACACCCTATTCACTTGTTTATGGCGCTGAAGCCATCTTGCCTATTGAGGTCGAGTTACCCTCTTTACGGGTCTCTTTGCAAAATATCATCACTGATGAAGATTACAGGGTCTCTCGCTTACAAGAACTAGAACTGCTGGATGAACGGAGACAAACTGCTTTTAATCATCTCAAGGCTTACCAACAACGAATGAGTCGCAGCTACAATCACAAGGTCAAGCCTCGCACATTTGAGGTAGGTGACTTGGTTTTCAGAGAAAACCCCAAAAATCAGCAAGACAGAGAGAAGAAGGGCAAGTTCGAACCAAATTGGCTTGGTCCTTACATCATCACAACAGCATATGGATCTGGGGCATATCAGCTCTCAACTACAGAAGGTGAACCTTTGGAGGATCCTATCAATAGCATGCACCTTCGCAGGTTCTACACATAGCTCTTCGGAATATCCTAATTCAAAAATACAAAAAAATTATTTAAAAAAAAAAAAAAAAAAATTGAAAAATCGAAAAAAGTAAAGAGAAATAATTTCGTCCAATGGTGAAAACCAATTTGGTGGCACCCTGGACAAGTACCATGGTGAAAACTGGGTCACCAGCGCCATGCGTAGAGACATTGCTCCTCCCTCCTTCAGGATTCTCTTTCATCATTTCACTTTGCACACACTCACAACCTATTCGTTCATAATAAACTTACCCATTCCCATCATGGCTTGTTATTGATCTACCCAAGATTGGTTAGCCATTCATAATAAACCTCCCTTTCATCCATAATAAGTCAGATCCTATCTGTGGCTAAGGCAAATCCTGCGTCTAGTGATGGGTGTGGAACTGAGCACATCACATGTTTCGAGGAGTACAGTTTCTTCCAGCTTCCTTCAGTCTATTCACGCACAATCCATAATAAAGCAACATTTGCATCACGGGATCCGCAGTAAAGTTTCGTCTTCTCCGCAATAAAGTATCAATTTCATGGATTCAGTCAGTTTCAGATGAGACACAGCAGCAACAATGGGCTTCAATAAATCAAATCTTTCAACAGACTCAGACAACATATGGTTCAGTGCTATCTATCCTTTTTGTGAAAGTAAACATTGTGACCACAATCGAATAAGACTTATACAAGTGACAAGAGACACTAAACTTGAGGACTACAGTGGATGTTGGTGTCAAGTCTTGGTTTTCTTTTGATTGTATCTTTTTGGTGACATGTCATTTAGCTTTTCCGGGATGTCTCTAACTAGAGATTTTATCTTCAGGATGTCTTTGATTAGAAAGGCGAGAATGGGGTATCGTCACCTATTTGTATTTGCTGTCTGTGGATTGTCTTTTAGTAATACTATGACTTGTCTAAGGATATGAGGACACTGTGAGTCTAGTGTGAACTGGGGCATTCCTTGTTTGTGACTATCTTACCTCCATGCAAACAGGTACAATGACTTTCTGGGTTGAACAAATGCCTCAATTGTCATAACCTACTTGCCATAATAAAGCTCAATGATGATAACGCACAAGAAGCTCTTTCACTTTCATATCTTCTATCTTCCATCCCCCTTTCTTGATTGACTTCCATCATCCTTCTCGAGTCCGCGTAGCCTGCTATCACATGACTGAGTATAATGACACACCAAAAATATTTGCATTTCATGTAGTTGCACCTGCATTACCACATATAAGCATTTCATACATACATATAGATATCACAACTGCATCACATCCTGCACACAACACCTGTTAGCACAATTTACATTTGCATTATCATATTCATCTGCATTACATACATTCACATTTGCATCATGCATACGCATATAAAACATAAAAGAACAAAATATATTGCATTGCATCATATACATATTTGCATCCATATCATAAGCATCACATAAGAACATCTCATCACATAGGTACACATGCATATAGCTGCCGCAAAAATGAATCCTCTCATATATATAATCATAAGTGTCATGATACAATGATGTCAAAAATACATATGGCTACAATCACCCGCAGGTGTCTACAATACAAAAAAATGGTACAACACTGATACAATGGGGGCCCTTTATGGCTATGATGAACTCCCTCCCTCGGAGCGGCCTGACCTCGATGGAATCTGAGCCTCTGAGGGACCCGCCCCAGGATCACCCTGACTATCTCCTCTATCTGGTGGTAGTGGAGGACCCATGACCCCACCACTCGATGCCTGTCTCCTCCGGCTCCCTCCCGTAGCTGTCGCTATACGCGACGGTCTATGGAAGCTCCTCGCCCACTGATCTGCTGGCACTGCACCGTAGTAGAGGTCCCTCCAGTACCCTATCTCCTCTCCGACCCGCAGGACATATGCATATCCTGCCCCTGTGTCCTTCGTTGCCTGTCTCCCTGCCCTCAACGCTGTCTCAGCCTCTGTATAGTGCTGGATAGCCTGATCTCTCTCCCACTCAGTCTCTCTGAACCTCGTCCTGAGCCGATCTCTCTCCCTCTCTAGCTCCTGTATCTCATCTGCTTGGCCCTGGCAGATCTCCCTGAGCTCAATCAGCTCATCCTCCTCTGGGTCAGCCCCCTCTGCCTCTGCCTGTGGCTCCTCCTCTGCGGGTGCCTGTCCCTGTACCTGTACCCGTACTGGTGCCTGTACGGGTACCTGTCCCTGTCTCTGTCCCTGCTCCTGTGCCTGTACTGACACCTGCCCCTGTACCTGTCCCTGTCTCTGTACCTGCCTGGGACCCTGTGCTGCTGGTACCTGTAGAGGCAATCCGCTGTGACCCCTCACCACCCGAGCCTGCCTCTCCTCCCCACCCTCCCTCCGAGGTGCAACTCACCTCTCTCCCACTACTCCTCTCCTCTTCCGTCGGCCTCTGCCCCCATCACCTCCTCCATCATCATCCTCCTCACCACCACCATCTCCCTCTAGTGCCTCTCCTGGATCTGTCAACCGTGGAAATGGATGCTCTGCCCAATACACTGTATACTCTACATCCATCCCGGTGTCCTCAATCTCAGGCCACATGTCCCAAGGAAGAAGTATCATCTCCACCAGCTGAGTCACTTCTTGATCATACGATAGTAGCGGCCCAAACTGTGCCTGATCTTTGACGGTGCGGGCATACATGCCTGATCCCCGGGGCATCCTCTGAATCCGGCCAAACTATCGGCCAACCCTGTCCACCAGCTGCCTCTCCAGCACATAGGGCGTCCGCCCAATCAGGTACCTGCTCCGGAAGGTGTAGGGCAGCTCCACTGCGTCATCCTCCCACTCCTCGCAGCCTAGATATGGTCTCCATATGACCACATTGATATCATCTAGCACCCGCCGCCAATGTTCCAACCTGCCAATCCGTGGTTGCGAGGTGATCATATCATACAGGTGCACAAAACTGCATCCATGTCCCCTGCCTCTGAAGTGTATCAGCCTCGTCACTGGCAGATGCTCGTAAGCCCAAACCTGCAATAGTGTCACCCCGCAGCCCAATCCAACTGATCCATGATACACAAACTAATGCAGCTCATAGTACAAGTGTGCCAGCACACATGGTCCCCAGGCATATCTGGTATGCTGTGTCATCAGCGTCTCCAATGCTCCCCCCCAGCCCATAGCCAATCCCCGTGTCGCCCTATCTGGACACAGGAAACCACTGATAGCTCCTCCGATAACCGCCGACAATGCTAAACCTGTGGTTGTCATGGTATCCCAGGCCACGTGTCCTGCCCTCATCTCCAATCTAGGGTCTTGAAACACCCATCTCAATGCCTCTGTCACCATCTCGATCGTATGGGATCAGCTCCCCATCGATCGGCACCCGCAGAATCTTATATACATCCTCAAGGGTGACTGTCATCTCACCCATAGGCAAATGGAATGTGCACGTCTCAGAGTGCCATCTCTTAGCTAACACAGTCAGCAAACCCATGTTTGCCCAAAACTCAGGCACATATAGCACATGTCTCAGACCCATCTCCTCGATGGCAGCTCTATCCTGAAACGACAACTCAGGTCGCAACCTCTACGTCGACGGGAATCTTTCCCATGACTCTAACATCGGCAAATACTCCTGCAGTCAAGCAAATCAATCATGTCAGTCATAGTGGCATTCACTGTTTATCACAAAATGCTACTTTTTATCCAAATGCATATTGCTATCTATTCTAGTGACACTCACTGTTCATCACAAAGTGTTGTTATTTATCCTAGTGGTACTCCCTGTTCATCACAAAGTACTACGTGTGTGACACTCCCTATTCATCACAAAGTGTTACTCACATTTGCACTCCCTGTTCATCACAAAGTGCTGCTCGTATTTCAGTACTCCCTGTTCATCACAAAGTACTCTATCTTGGTACTCACTGTTCATCACAAAGTGCCTTGATTTATCCTAGTCTTCCTAGAGGACCTGCTTGAGGGTATCCTCTCAGCAGCTTATCCAATCGACAGTGTATGTTCATCTTATCTTCTTTGAAACAACGCGACAAGCCGCATTGTCTCAAAGAGGGGCAAAATGTAGACACCTAAAATTGTTATGTCTAATTAAATAAATATTTTATTTATTTAATTATCTAAACTTAATTCTTCTATTAATTAAATGAATCTTTATTTATTTAATTAATTCATTTATCCTCTTCTAGCCTTATTTCTCATTTAAATAAATACATTTATTTATTTAAATTATCCTTTTTCTAAATTAAATAAATATCTTATTTATTTAATTCATCCCACTTCTTCTATTAATTAAATAAATATTTATTTATTTAATTAATTCATTAGCCTTTTCTACCCATGACACATGTCATTCATCTCTTAATTCATACACTACCTACCCCTTTCATTATTTTATTATTTCTTCTACCTACCCTCTAATCATAGCCGACCTACTTTTTACACCTCTTAATCTTATCCCTCCATTTCATATAGTGTCTTCTATATAAGGAGATGCTTCCTTCATTATCAACCCTAATCAAGCATTCTAATAACCCTGATCGACAATTTGGAGGACTTGACTACACTACGATCCTACTTGCAACCACATTCTGTTCTTTGTTGAGCTCTTGTGCACATAAAATCTGAGAGCAAATATATTAAGCAAGATCAATGAAGATAAGAAGAATGGAGATCAAAACCCTATTGGACATGTGATGGTATAATCTTTGTGATTTCATGTGATTTGCATTGTCTCAGGTAATCTTCATATGTTATGGTGGATCTTTGTTGATTGTTAGGCTAGGGTTTTGTGGTTGAATTCATTTAGCCTTTCAATCTTGTTGTTACTGTTATCCATTTTCACCATATACAAATATACTTTCAGAAAATCTAATTTTAATATTTTTCCCATGGTTATAATTTGAGATATGAACAAACCCTCGTGCACACCTCCATTATTGATGGTTTTTCAATCTATTTTCACTGAAACTTACATAACTTTCTCAAAATTGAATGAAATCGACCCAAACCAAAAGAGAAATAAAGGTTAATCACACATATTTCCAATGAATCCATTTAGAGGTCATAAATCTTTAAAATGTGTCTGTACCATACGCTGCAACATGACTATTTTCAGGAAACCTGGAAGTTGCAATCCATAAAACATCCATAACTTCTTCGTTTCTCAATGAAATCACTCCAAACCAAAACAAGAAGGAAGATAATTAAAAATAATATCTAACCATGATAATTATACATGGTTTCTAGGCTGAAAAGGTACGTACAAGGCCTGGAAACAACAAAGTAACAATGGAAACTATCAAAATGGCAAGCTTATGAATACACAAATTGTTCAAAATTGTTATCCTCCTTCTCATTCCCCCTTGGTTCGACCGAATACAACTTTTTATAGCCTCTTTGTCAGTTTTGACCTTATAACTACCTCCAAGACCTTTCAACTTCCCATTTACAACTTTTAATGCAATTTTGCATTATTGCATTTTTGACATTTTTCATCTTTTTGACAACTTTTTGTGACATTTTCACATAATGACTCCAAAACTTAACAAAAACTTTATAAACATATCAAATAACCCTTAAATGACCTTTTACAAGCATTTATGCCCTTTAATGGCATGTTTACATCATTTTGACTCTTTGACCCCACTAGGTCCTAAATGGACAATTATGCAACTTTTACACAAATGGCTCAAGTAGCCTTACATTATGACTACATTGGATAAAAATAAACTCAAATACATACATATATTTTTTACAAGTCATAAATGACCCAAATATAATCAGATAGTGACCTTAGACATCCCGATTATGCTTCTACAATGGGGTACTCTTGCACCATGGAGACTTAGGGAAATTAATATTGCATGAGGTGCACAATACACCTTATTCAGGACATCCTAGAGTGACAAGGATGGTAGTTGAATTGAGATCTTTGTGTTTTTGGCCAAAACTCAGAAAATAGGTGATTGAGTATGTGGCACAGTGTTTGGAATGTCAACGAGTGAAAGTTGAGCATGTTCATCCGACAAGACTTTTGTTTCAACATGCCATACCTGAGTATAAGTGGCAAGTAATCAGTATGGATTTTATCCAAGGATTACCTATGAGCAAAAATAAGCATGGTACCATCTTAGTAGTTGTGGATAAATTGACAAAAGTTGCACATTTCATAACTGGAAATCTCAAGGATAGATAATTTATTCTTACAAAGAAATTTGTGCAAGAAATATTCCGATTGCATGGTGTACCAAAAACCATTATTTCAGATAGGGATACCAGGATGACATCTAGGTTTTGGACAATATTGAATGTAGCTTTGGGAACTAGACTGAACTTTAGTTCAACATATCATCCTCAAACTGATGGCCAAATAGAAAGGGTTGATCAGGTTGTGGAAGATCTTTTACGAATGTATTGCATGGATCAACAATACAAGTGTGAGGAGTATTTGCCTTTGGTTGAGTTTGCGTATAACAACTCTTTTCGCACATCTTTAAGGATGACACCTTTTGAGGCACTCTATGGACGAAAGTGTCTCACACCCATTAGTTGGGATAGAATGGAAGATAGGATCATTATTGGTCCTGATTTGCTCAAGGAAATGGAAGAGCAGATGAAGTTGATCAGGACAAGATTGAAAGAGGCAGCCGATAGACAAAAAAGCTATGCTGATACAAACAAAACTTTTAGATAGTTTGTTGCAGAAGATAAAGTCTTTTTGAGGGTCAAGCCTCATAAGAGCTCTATCTCATTTGGGAAATCATCAAAGTTGGCACAAAGATATGTGGGACCCTTTGATGTGTTGGAAGTTATTAATCCAGTCACTTATAGTTATGTTTTGATTTGAGATTATCATATATAGTTAATATTCTATGATGTTGAAATACTATGTGCTTATTGATAGATAATAAGACATCGGGACAATGTCTCTTTCAAGTGGGGAAGGATGTCACGAACCATATTTATCTATAATTACTTATTTTGAAAATGATGCTTGTTTTATTTATTTATGAAATCGAAATGAAATGGAAATGGAATTTTTAGTGAAATAGACGATGATGAAATAGGAATTCAAATGCAATGAAAAGATTTACATTACGCTATTTATGTAAAGGCAATTGAATGATTAGTATTATTTTTGTGAAACTGGGGTTCGTCATTGCTAATGAGCAATTGAGTGCAAGTGAATGCAGGAACAGGTGAACGCAAATGAAGGCGAGAACAGGGTTCAGGTAGAGTTGTTTTAGCCCTTGGACTTCGCTAGAATATATGGGAATCTCACACACCACATTAGGATTTATAATCTGCATCTTGTAAAGATGGATGATTTAAATGACTTTATTTGAGTGTTTGTTTAAATTGGAATGATGAATTTGGAATGAGTAGTTTTAATTGATAGATTGATTTAAATATTTGTACATGTATTTTGATGTTAGTATGTGCATCTTGTGAAATGGATTAAATATCGCGCTTATATTTCCACTTCTTGATTTATGATAATGATATATATAAACATATATATATGTACATATGAATTATATGATGTCTTGAAAAAAAGAAAAGATAATTAAATTTGAAATGATTTATTACTATATATATATATATATATGAGTTCGAATAAAAATTCAAACATACACATGTACCTATATGTACGTAATTATTATATATGTAAATATATTGTTGAAATTAAAATATTTTATTTTATGATAAATCATTATATATATATATATATATGCATGAAAGCAACCTATCCGATATGGTGGCGGGTTATCACTGCAAGTCATAGTCGACAAAGTACATTTCTAAGGGGGTCGATACTAATCGACTTAGCATAATGTAGAGACTTAGAAACTATTGTAAAGTGAAATCAGTATTAATCGACCATGCTGCAAACAAAACTTAGAGTTCAAGTTGAATATGGACTGATTGACGTAGCTAAAACCGTTAGAACAAGCATCGCATGGCATGCAAACTAATCTGCATACCAACGATGGTGCATGGGAAGCTAACAAATTGCATTGATAGCAATGGGAGTCGATAGTAACATCGACTAAGCAATTGCCTAGCCCACATAATAACACCAGTAATAATGAACTTAACGGCCTGAGCAGTTTGGTGTCACATAGTAGATAATGAATATCATTGCATGGATAACACATAAGTGTTTGAAACCATTTAGGACTATGATGTTGCAGTTAAACAATGTGTGGTGTCACTTGGATACCAATAAATCAGTCCACCACTATGAGAGATTGGCTCGAAAATAGGAATTAATATAGATTTGGTCACTATATATATATAGACTGTTGGTTTTGGAGGAAAAACAAGAGGGAGAAACACGAGGGAGAAATATGCAGAAAATATAGATGAAAGAATAGAGAATAGAGATGATAGAATAAAGAATAGAGACGATAGAACAGAGAATGGAGATGAAAAGAACACAACAAACATAATTGTAAAACATAGAGGAAGAAAAGCATTGGAAATCTAGAAGTGTTGTGGTCAGATTTAGAAGAAGAATTAGTGTTGAACATCACAGTTTTGGCATCGAATTTCAAAGTTAAGCTCTTAATCGAGCAATAGTTTATTATATAGAATAAGAATAGAATTATCTTGAGAATTGTTTATTTTAGATCACTGATGAAGAAAGAGTTAAACTTGAATTAGTTTATGCATTAGAAGTCATGATAATTGATTATATGAAATTTCGTTTGAAGAAGCCATATAGGTATGTGCATTATGAAATGTTGTCTTACTTAATACTCGTTGTAGAAAATTTACACAATTTAGATAGTTCAATTCATAAATCATAGAAAATACATGTTAGTGTCAAATTTAATATGTTATTTGAAGGAAGAATGTGTACTCATATTCTATTTGTTTATATGTAAATATACATATTGTGTCGACTTGAATTTCATCCTCATAATGCTACCTGCAACAAGTTAGTTTCACAAAATACCAATGGAAATGCTACAGGAAATCCAAACTCAACCAATGAAACTACATGAAATACATATGAAATAAAAATACTAATATTACCTTCATGATTTATGTCTCATTGTGTCCTAACTCCACTATTCTTGGTTGCAGATGGTGTGCTTTCAGACAAGCACTGATAGCTTACAAGATGGCATGTAAAGAATGGACTGATAACTGACAGTTCACAAATGCTATGATATGTAATACTAAATGATTATGCTAAAATGCTAATTGCTATTTTTTTTCAAGATTAAAACTCACGGATGCATAAGTTTTACAAATTATTGGCTTTTGAAAAGCAACTTGAAGACTAACTCTCTCTCAACTGAAGCTCTTGATTTTATAGACCTTGAGAGGATGAGATGATGTGTGTTGGTGTAAATAAATATTCATTATGGATATTATTACACTTTACTTAAGTTAACTTAGGATAATGCATTTATTCATAGTTTGGATTTGAGACACATAGGGAAGTGTGCACATAGGGATAGAGCTTGTAGGAGAAATTCCACCTTTTGTGGTCTTGTTTTGTTGTTACACTCCACATTCAGTGGGTCATCCACCTCTTGTGGAATATTATATTATTTCTCCTACCTACCCCTAATATTTCTTACCTACCCTTGTTTCTCATTGAGCCACATGTCATGATTGTGTGCTCGTACATCCATATGGTCTTGCCTATATAAGAAGGCCTACATTCATTGTATTGGTGAATCCAGTTGATCATTTTCATATTGATGAGAATACAGTTTGTTCTTGTCATTCTTTTGTCTCTATTTTAATACTTTTCATTGTGCCCTTGATCTTGACAAAATCTCACATGGTATCAAAGCCATTGGGGCTTCATTGATTGGTTTTTGGAGACATTGTGGAAGGCTTCTATTTTTGGATTTGAGGCACTAGATTTTTTGGAGGCATCTTAGAGCGTTTTCGACCTCACCATTGCGTTCGGGAGGTCGTTTCCATAAAAATCAAGTATAAATTCGACCTATTTTGGCAAAAATCGATTTTTGGGTGTGGAGGAAATTTTTTGCCCAATTCGGGCGGTACGGTACAGAATTTTCAGATTTTTTTCACAAAAAAAATAGAAAATTATTTTTGGAATCCGTACCTTCTGCCCAGTCAGCAGCGCACAGTCAACGCCCAAGCAGTGCCTAGTCAACTCCCAGTCAGCGCCTAGTCAGCATTTTCTTTGGAAATTTTTAGACCCCTCTCCATTGAGCAATTTGGTTTTTTGGGTCAACTTTGGCGGCCCATAACTTGCTCAATTTTGCTCCTTTTTGGGTGCAATTTTTTTTTTATTTGGGCTAATTTTTCGTGCTCTTTGCAGTGGTGGGGTTATTTTCTGGTTTGGTGCACAGGTTTTTCAGAATTTTCAGATTCTCTGAGCTGTATCTGTCCAATCCTCAATTCTGCAACTTCAAAGGCCTCGTTTGAGCTCATACGACCTCTTTTTCAGTTGCCATTTTTTTGAAAGTGCATGTTTTTTAATCTACTTTCATAATCTATGATCATATTTCAGAGATTTTGAGTAGAAGTTGTACTTTCAGATATTGGTCTTATTTGGCCTATTTGGTATTTGTAAATTGCTTGGATCTTAGTTTAGATCTCTTGCACTATTAGTTTGAGTCTCTTTTGGCCTTATCGAGGCAGTTGTAAAATTGAAATCAGAAGTCCACTTTGCAATTTTTTGCAAGTGACCCATTGTACATGCACTAAGTATAAAGTGCCAAATCATCACTTTTGGTGGGGTTCTTTGGTTGAGTGAATTTGGGGGGGTGTCTTGTGTGATTGTGCCTCTCTTTTCTTGTGCTCTTTTATTTTTGTTGCAATGAGTCCTCATAAATTTCCACCTTTAACTCCACATAATTATGCATCATGGAAAATTAAAGTATGGATCAAATTAATGGAAAAAGGTCTCATGCATTACATAGATGGAACAATAGCAGCACCACCCGATCCTAAGGTTGATCCTAATTCTTAATTAGAATGGCTCACTGAGAATTGCATGGCTCTTGGAACTTTGCGTAAGTATGTATCAGATGACCTCATCTTTCATATTGAGAAGTGTACTACAATCAAAGATGCTTGGGATATGTTTCAGAAATTGTATGGTCAAGTTGATGAAATCAGAGGTTATAAGATTGACAATGAGCTCACCAACTTGGATCCCAGGAGTTTTGATACAATCCAAGATTATGTCACCAAAGCAAATGAGCTAAGAGCAAAGCTTAAGGATTGTGGAATTGACAAAAAGGATGTTCGGTTGATATTCAACTTGTTGGACAAGCTTGCACCAAAATATGCAGCATTTGTGTCTAGCTTCCAAACTCATCGTTTGACAGTGGGGAGTTCCTATGTTATGCCTTCATTTGATGCTTTCACATAAATGTTGATATTGGAACAATCTAAGTTGTTGAACATGGGGCTTCTCAAGTCTTCAAAGTCCCAGGCTTTGGTGGCTAATCAAGGGAATCAAGGAAGTCAAGGCAAAGATTCCAACAAGAAGAAGAAGCAATCTAAGTCACAGCCACAACAGGAAAAAGGACAATCATCCTCTCCATCACGAGGTGATTTTTCATCCTCTTCCAAGAAGGGGACACCACCTAAGAAGGATAAGCCAACTTGTGCATATTGCAAGAAGTATGGTCGTGATGAGCATCGATGCCACACAAAGCAAGTTGATGAGTTAACTAATCCTCTTAAGAAAAACAACATCAACTTGCCATCTGCCTACACAAAGAAGGATTCATCTCCTTCCTCTTTCTCACAGTCTAAGGGAAAAGGGCAAGCATTTGTGGCTACAACAAGTTCTTCACAGCAGTGGATACTTGACTCAGGTGCCTCATATCACATGGGTTCTACAAAGGAGTAGTTTTCTTCATTGTAGCCATCTAAGGTACCTCACATTTACATAGGTGATGATACACAAGTAGAGGTTGAAGGGAAAGGTTCAGTTGACATGGATGATGGAACATTTGAGAATGTTCTCTATGTTCCTAACTTGTCTACCAACCTTCTCTCTATCTACCAAATCACTCACTATGGGAATGGGAAAAAGGTTGAGTTTACACTAGATTCAATTGTGGTAAAGGAACTTGATGATGATGCCTTGGTAGTAGTGGGACAAGTCAACAACAACTCAAGGCTTTATTCATTCTCCCACTTTGTGCCAATTTCACCTTCTAGAGCCTTGCTTATTCATTCAAATTCTGAAAGTAAGCTATGGCATGAGCGGTTTGGTCACCTCAACTACCGCTATCTTCAGCAGCTCAACACTAAAGACATGGTCACAGGTCTACCTCGCATTAGTTTTTCAGAGGGTGTACGTTTAGGTTGTTCCATGGGCAAGCATCTCGAGGAGAAGTTTGATAAAGGGAAAGCTTGGAAAGCTTTGGAAGTTCTTCAACTTGTTCACAATGATGTAGCAGGTCCATTTCCAGCACCTTCATTTAGCAAGGCCCGCTATGTCCTCACCTTCATTGATGACTACTCCCGTTTCACTTGGGTCTACTTTCTCATTCATATGGGTGAAGCATTTGACAGATTTCAAGACTTCAAGACTTGTGTGGAGAAGCAATCCGGGAAAGTGGTCAAGATTCTTCGCACAGATAATGGAAGGGAATATGTGAACAAGAGACTTGAGGATTTTTGTACACTTGAGGGAATTGATCTTCAACATTCTGTTGCATACACTCCACAATAGAATGGAGTTGCAGAACACAAGAATAAAACTCTCAAAGAAATGGCTAGCTGTATGATACATGCACGTTCTCTTGATCTCGCCTTTTGGGCAGAGGCTATTAGTTGTGCCACACACATCCAGAATCGAGTTCCTCACAAAACTTTGCAAGGTATTACTCCTTTTGAAGCTTGGGCTGGTAGGAAACTGATTGTGAGACATTTCAGAGTCTTTGGATGTCCAGCATGGGCTCGCATACCTCCGCAGAAACGCAAGGCATTGGAACCTCAGAGTTGGCCTTGCATATTTGCTGGATATCCTGAGGGTGTTAAGGCATAAAGATTGATGGATCCTGAGACACATGAGGTGTTCATTGAGAGGAGTGTACACTTTGAGGAAAGTTCTCCTAGCTTAGCATCTCTACCTCCTCCACCTTCCTCCATTGTGGATAGTGATGCTAGTGATTCAGATGATGAGACTCCTTCAACTCCGACTCGCAGGGTTACACCTCCGCAGGGTCCACTTGTAGTTGAGGAGCCTCGTTCTCCACCTCCACCTAGACCTCATTGGGCTCGACAGACAGTTGAGTCAGCGGGTTCTCTTGTTGGGGATCCTTCAGTTACACGAAGAACTCGATCACAACATTAGGATCCACCACATGCATTCATTGCTACCACTTCCGATCCACAGACATTTAGGGAAGCATCCAGGGTTCCTGAGTGGGACCAACCTATGGAGGAAGAGTATAGTTCCTTGATGAGGAACAACACATGGGATTTAGTCCATCTCCCTAAGGGGAGAAAGATGGTTCGATGTAAGTGGATCTATTGGACCAAGTTTGCAGCAGATGGTAGTGTGGATAAGTATAAGGCTCGGCTTGTTACGAAAGGTTTCTCTCAGGTTGCAGGTGTTGACTATACTGAGACCTTTGCACCCGTAGCCAAGATGAACTCCATTCGCTTGACACTTGCTATTGCTGCAACTCATGGTTGGGCTGTACATCAGATGGATGTGAAGAGTGCTTTTCTTCATGGTGATCTTGATGAGGAGATTTATATGGAGCAGCCATAGGGTTTCATCTAGGATACTTCCCTGGTTTGCAGACTAAGGAAATCTTTCTGTGGCCTTAAGCAGGCCTCCAGGGCTTGGTATGCCAAGATGGATTCCTTTCTTCTCTCAGCAGGGTTCACCAGGTGTCATTCCGATCCGAATGTCTACATTTTGCGACAGGATGACTCTAACTTGATACTTGTGCTCTATGTTGATGACTTGATCATTACAGGGAGTACCACATCCATTATTAGTAGGGTCAAAACTGCTTTGCATGACAGATTTGCTATGACTGACTTGGGTCTTTTGCACTACTTTCTCGGGATAGAGATTTCACAGTCACCTTCCGGGATTACACTATCGCAGCCCAAGTATGCTCTTAATCTACTTGCACGCTTTCATATGGCTGATTGTAATCTTGCATTGACTCCATTTCTTTCAGGAGTCAAGCTTGAGGCTCAGTGTTCTTCTCCACCAGTTGATGCCACTTTGTATCGTCAGCTTGTGGGTAGTCTCATCTACTTGACTCGTACACGCACTAATATTTCATTTGCAGTTGGCATGGTTTACTGCTTCATGCAGGAACCACATGAGCTTCATTGGAAAGCCACCAAATGCATCCTTCATTACATCCAGGGTACACATCACTATGGGATTCACTATGCAGCAGGCATAGGACTTTGCTTGGTTGGTTACACAGACTCCGATTGGGCTGGCGATTTTGATGATCGTAAGTCTACTTCCGGTTACAATTTTCACCTTGGTTCAGGCCCCATTTGTTGGCAGAGCAAGAAGCAACATGCTATTGCTCTCTCTTCGACTGAGGCTGAGTATCGAGGAGCTGTTAACGCAGTGACTGAGACCATTTGGCTTCAGGAGATTCTCACAGAGTTTGGGTTCACCACTCCATGGCTGATAGTTCTACATTGCGACAATCAGAGTGCTATTGCAATCTCGAAGAACCCGGTCCAACACCAACAGACCAAACACATCGAGATTCATATGCACTATATTTGAGAGCTGATTTAGGAGTAGGTCATTGATTTGCAGTATTGTCCTACAGCGGAGCAGGTTGCTGACATATTCACCAAACCTTTCACCGAGAGTAAGTTCCAGCAGTTGCGAGCTCTCTTGGGGGTGCGAGAGGTGTCATTAGGGGGGGTCAGCTGACTTCTCCTTCCTCTCTTATGGCGGGGGGGGGGACTTTTTCCTCTTTGAGGTTTTGTCCTTCTTCTTTGAGAGTCTTTTGTACATTCATCTCTCTTTTGGGGGGGAGTTTTTTCCCATTGGGTTTTCTCCCTTTCTCCATTTGTGAGAGATTGCATTGCATGGTTTTGCTTGCATTTTCATATTGTACATGGGTACCTATCATGGCCTAGTAGTCGGGACCCATCTTGCATTGTTGACTTAAGTCTTCATTCCCCTAAGTTGCACTTGAGAGGGGGTGTTGGTGTAAATAAATATTCATTATGGATATTATTACACTTTACTTAAGTTAACTTAGGATAATGCATTTCTTCGTAGTTTGGATTTGAGACACTTGGGGAAGTGTGCACATAGGGATAGAGCTTGTAGGAGAAATTCCACCTTTTGTGGTCTTGTTTTGTTGTTACACTCCACATTCGGTGGGTCATCCACCTCTTGTGGAATATTATATTATTTCTCCTACCTACCCCTAGTATTTCTTACCTACCCTTGTTTCTCATTGAGCCACGTGTCATGATTGTGTGCTCGTACATCCATATGGCCTTGCTTACATAAGAAGGCCTATATTCATTGTATTGGTGAATCCAGTTGATCATTTTCATATTGATGAGAATATAGTTTGTTCTTGTCATTCTTTTGTCTCTATTTTAATACTTTTCATTGTGCCCTTGATCTTGGCAAAATCTCACAATGTGGCTCAGATCAACGGTCATGATCAGATCTACAGATTTGGATGGCTGTAAGCAAAGGTGAAAGTTGAGAGAAAGGGGGAAGGAGAAGAAAAGTGTCACTCATCTCACCTTGACTGGGTTGCTGACTTAGGGAATCTAGGGATGGTTGGAGAAGATTTAGGCATGAGAGGACAAGTGGACTCAAGTCCTTCCTAAGATGTAGAGATGTTGGAGAGAATATAGAAGATGGTTATGAAATATGTGTACGTACACAATATTCATTAAGTTTGGAAGTTGGAGATAAATGATGAATTAATATTTAAGAAATATTAATTTCCTTAGCCACATGCTGGATGAGTTGGCAAAGGGAAGATGAAGTGGAGATAGAGGGTGGGTTGGAAAAGAAAGATTAAATAATTTAAGAAATCATTTAATATTTTGAGACTATAGGATAGGAGAATAACCATTAAATATTAGATATTTAATTGTTTGAAGGAGATAATTAAATATTAAATATTTAATTAACTTGATTAGAAGGATAATTAAATATTAGATATTTAATTAATTAGAGGAATAGTTAGATGAATTAATTAATAATATATTTCAATTAAATTAATTAATAGAAAGACACGAAATGAATTAAATAAATTAATCTTTTCAAATTAACTATTTAATAGAAGAATAATTATTAAATAAATGTATAATATTTATTTAATCGCTCATAGCCAATTTTATGTGTATACACATACATGTGTTACACCTTCTTATTTTAATTCTTGTATTTGATTTACTTGAAAAGGTAGAAGTGAAAGATTGTTCTCTTTTCAGATATATATTTGTTTGTCCATGAAAGATTGTTTTCTTGTCAGATAAAATTGGTTGTAAACGAAAGATTGTTTCCTTCTATTTTTATTTAACAAAATTTTTGTCTTCTTTAACATTGTATTTTTATCATGCGAGAAATAGGAAGCTAAAATTGAAAAATGAAAGGTTGTCTTCGATATATTTATTCTAGTTTCATATGAACATAGAAAAAGCTAGATAGGCTTGTGTTTGTGGGAAAGTTACCTTTCGGGACGGGTGCCGAATGTGGAATCATAGAGAGAATAGTTTGCTTTTCCAAACTATATTTTATTGCTATGCATGGCATTATACTCGACCAAGTAACTAATTGACCATTGAAATAGATGGGTTTATTTATGCTCTTTACCATATCCTTGATTGATCTTGCTTTTTTCTTAATGGAATTAGAAAATAGAAAATGCATGTATCATTCTAGGCACGCACTAGATTCCATATTGTTTATCGAATTCTTTTTGCTAAGCAATTCGTGCAGGGTTGAGTATTCTTGATTGACCAAGAATTCCGAGGAAGTGTAAGCTTCAAGGTTGGGTGGAAAAAGCACCTGAATCTTGTCCTCATCTTCATTCTAAAGATTGCATTGAAGATAGCTCGGATTGCAGATCAAAGGATGCATCTCATACTTTACTTTATATTTGTCTTGTTATTGAACTTAAGGCATTAGAAAGGCCCAAGGATTGTATGTAGATATGATTGAAATACTACTACATTTTCTCACTGAATAAATAATATTTATCTCTTTATAGAAATCTCGTGTATATTATGATATAGATAGAATAATGATTTAGAGCTAAGAATGGATTAACAAAAGAAAATAGACTTATTAAAGGAATTATGAGTTTATTTAAGAATAAAGAGTATTTTGTTTTATTATTGAATTTAGAACGTTTTATGTCTTTACAAGAGGAGTGTGAATGATGGACTTTTACTCTCCTAACTGTGAAGATTTATGCAAGATGTGGATGAAAAACTCAAATTATGCATTCCCTATATGTGTGAGGACCTATGATCGCATGAAGCACCATTTTCTACCATATTCTTGAATGTTGGCAAAATTTGTTGAACTTGTTGGATGTAAACACTTGGTTGTTCTCTTGAATTTTTTGGCTCTTGATTGTTGAGTTGAGAAATTTTTGGTTGATGTTGATATGAAAAACTTGGTTGAGGTTCCACTTTGAAATGTTTGATCATGTAGCAAAGACACAACAAACACATCAAAAAAATAATAATAACATACAAAGAATACCTGTTTAAGGAGCTTTTTCAAATTCCCATTAATGTTGGAGTCTTTTTCAAAACCCCATTTTGTTTTCGTTGTAATTGGTCAATCGATTGCACAACAAGAAGACTCTCTTAAGGTCAAAAGGTCACAAATATTACCACAACCCACATCTTGATACTCCGTCAGCTCAAACAACCGTGTCACACCCTGAGGTGTGCCCATTTTTTTGCCTTTGTCTAGAAATTAAACCAAAGAGAATCGCTCTTCAATTGGATCGTTATCTCGGGAGATATATGGTGTGTGTCTTGGGGGCGGATTCTTCCCCACCCTTGCACTGTGATAATAAAAGTGTCTGGTTACTAACTCAACTGGGCTTCTAATTTATAAGGTGTTTAGAAAGGGTTTCGTTCGAGTGGTCACAAGCAGCAACGTTTTACACTCCATTGAGGGAGGTTTCCCAATCTATAGAGGTTACGCTCTACAAATTTTAACGTATCATATAGGCACTGAGGGAGGCATAACGCCATTGTGACAGCATGTAACACTCGTCGTATATGATTTTCATCACATACACATTTATTTATAGTGGCTTGGATTACTTGGCTTTAGTCGTTGCCACTAAGGTCGTTCCCCTCTCACTGACCTCATGGGCTTCTCGGGAGGGCAAGCCTGCTAAAGGTGTTATCCTAATGCAAAATTGACATAAAGCATAAAAGAGATGGTTTTGAATTTTTGATCACCCATTGAAGGGGAGAGCATATACCTATCACCTCACAAACACGCAAAACAATGTTCTTTTTAACCTCAATTGCAAAATTTTCTAGTCTAAATGGAGATGTTGTTCCATGAAAGCATGATATTCATTTTATCCTTCATAGCAATTGTGAAGCAAAAAGACAAGTTGTTTGTGGTTTATTTTAAATGCACCAAAATGAAAGATTTTATAAGCTACCCCTACAAGGAAACCAGAAAAGGTTAGTTGGTTCATGGTGGGCTTTCTAGCCTAAATTTCTTCTCGGTTACAACTTTTTTGTTTGTAGAAACAGAAAGAAATCTGATAGAAAATGATAGAAGAATCAAAACAGAACCTATCTAACCTATCCTAGCAATTGCAAATTAACCTCTATGCAATTGCGAACTACTATCTAATCAAATGCAAATTGACATAATAGCGATTGTGAATTACTGTCTTGTCAATTCCACATTAGTTAAAATTTGCAACTTGAAAATTTTCTAAACGACACAAAAAGATGGAAGAGAGAAGTTTTCGCTTTTAGTGAAGTTGTTCCAGATGAGGTTGCCCATTACTTCGATATACCTTGCTTGCCATGGAGTTAGAAACATTATATGTTTAAAAATGAACTTTTCTAGAATTGAGAGATTTTAATGGGCTAATCTCGCAAATGGATTTAAAGCCAAAAGGACATTAAAAAATAAAATTATGGGTTAAGCCTGCAATTGCGAACTACTTAAATCAATTGTGAAATAGAATAACACCAAATGCAAATCAAAATAACATCAATTGCGCATTAATATGTGCAATTGCGAATTCCTGCATAAGCAATTGCGCATTCCATTTTTTCCTTCTATTCTGCACGACCTTCTTGCAAATTACAAAACCATAAAAGATAGATCAGTCATTGTAGGTTCATGTCGGGTTCACCAAATGTCTTCAGGGGTAATTTAAGCATAAATAACATTATCAAATATCAAAGAGTGAATCACAACTCAAAATCTAATTACTATTACTCCTAAATGAGAATAGAATAATGCAAAATCAATTGAAATAAAGAGTGAATTCTAAATTAAACTCCCTCAATTGATGTAACAAGACTTCCATTGCTCTTCTCTGAATTGTGTATGAAGGTGGCTATCAGGTATTGCACTGGGATTTCCTGCATAAAGTAGACAATTGTTTTGAAAACTGTGATTCTAGCTTGAATTGAGAAATTGATGTTGTTTATATAGATTTTCAACACAAAAGGGGTGATGATTTGAACTCAAGTTTTGATTGATAGTCAACTGAGATTGATTGATCAGTGAACTAGACATGATTGATTTGTTAACTCAATAGATTGGTCTGTTAACATGGTTGATTGGAGAGTGAACTCAATTGATTAACCAGTAGACTGAATAAACTAGCTAGTTGACTGAATTGATGGATTAGAAGACCGAATTGATTGGAGATATAAGTGGGTTGATTGACTAGTCAGAAAAAGCTGATTTGGAGTGAAAAGGGGTGATTGAAGAGTTAACGGAGTTAACTAATTAGTCAACTGATTTGATCAATCAACTATGATTTCAACATGTGCTGTAGGATTTTGAAGTTGAATTTGATTTTCATTTTCAAATTGGATTTGAATTTGAACTTTCAAATGCTGAAATGCACATGAAATTAACTGAAATTCAGATTTGGTGGTGAATTTGATGATTTGAAATTAGATGAAATTATTTGAAATTCGAATTTGGGGGGGAATTGGAGGAATTAAATTAATTAATTTAAATCATTTAAATGAAACTATATAAACATTAGAAATAGGATTAATTAAATAATAAAGATTATTTAATTAAAGAATTAATTAAATAATTAATTTTTAATTAATATTTGAGAAAGGGGTTAATTGATTAATTAATTGGAGAATAGAAATTGAATAGTTAATAAGATGAAGAATGATGATTAAGTCAGTTTAGAAGAATAATTAGCTTAATTAAATAATTAAAGATTTACTTAATTAATTAGGACGAATAATTAGTACACGATGAAAAATAAATATTTTTGTGTCTACAACTGTAATGTATAAAAGAAGCTTATGGAAACACACTTCGTATAACTTTGATATAATTGATTATGGTAGACAATATTTTTTTCTGGCAAGATTTTGATCCATTCTAAATCACTTTCCACGACCTTTTATTGCATGTTAAGAATACAGAGCAAAGATTTATGGATTAGAGGCTTTTATGTTTCACTCTAGGACTTTTTTGTCTTCTAAAAAGTAGTCCACATTTCTATATATTTGTAGGCAACACATGGTTTGGTAAGGTTGATTAATTTCAATTTAGTGAAGTTAGTAAGTATGTTGAAACAATGCAAAGTAGATAGGATATCCAACATCTACATAACTTGATGATGACATCTTAGAGGCCACAATTACTTTATGTAAGGGCTAACAATTTATGCTCACATCTAATTTCTTAGAAGTTGTTGATTTATGGAATGATGCTATCAAACAAGTTATTATTGTTTACAAATATGATACTAATATCACAAACATGATGTTTGTTATAATTAATTTCAACGATTATATTAGATTAATATGAAGTAAATGATCCACATTATGTGCTAATCATACCAATCCCTTATCAAAATCAAATGATTTGGACTTACAAAATCTTAATATGAAAGGTAACAATTAACATTGATAACTCTAAACAATATAATTTGATGAGTACCACAATTTAAAGAATAAGACCCATTTACAAAAGGTATTCACATATATTTGACAATATTTTTCACTCATCATTCTTTACTCACTATATTCAAATACATTCCAAACTAAATATGCTGAACAATATAAAGCCAAAGAAGTTAAAAAAGTATAAGGATAGGTCCCCATCCAATTGCTTAAGCTAATTCTGGCTAACAACTATTGCTCAACTTTTTGAACACAATTTTTGAAACTCGTAACCCATGAATATTAAATTTAGCATCGTCTTAAATGATACTCTTAAATGAAATTATTATTAATTATAAGTTTGTAAATAAAATTTGAAAAAAAAAGAAAAAAAAATTATGAAACCACGTCATTTTTTCCAATAAATAGTTATTCCTTATCTTCAACCCTTTTTTTCAAAACTTATTTTAATTTTTAAAATAAAAAATATTTTAATTAATACTTTTCTTAATAATTAAAAATTTACATAATTTCGCCGAGAGGCGATCTACAATGGAATCGATCTTATCCGTTAACACAAAACCATTTTTATAAGAAATTGACGTGCATTCAGATGTCAAAAATCTCAAGGAGTGGCGATATAGCTGTAGCGGATTGTATTCTTGGCCAAGGTGAATATTATTGGCCAGTGCGACTATTCTTGGTTAGGGTGACCCAACTCTGCTTCAATATCTGGCAGTGATGTCAGAGGATTTGTGTAACGGTGTACAAGCAGAAAATTACACTTAATCCAATTTTGTAGGGCATTGCATCTCACTCTCATGCGTTACATTTTGTAGCGCATTTCACTCCACCATTGAGCGTTACATTTTGCACGACAAAGATGACTTAAAATAGTCAGTATTGCATAGGCTACCACTTTTCTCCATTCATACATAGCGAACATCTCTTACCATTTCTCCATTCGTTTCTTTGTTTACCTTTGGAAGTTCAGAGCCTCAACTATTTGAACATGATCATGTTCCTTTTGGTCACTGCGATAGCTATGCAATTGTATTCTCTTGCTTTCGACAAGCTTTAGGTTTGCATTTTCCTCTGTCAATATTTTATATTTAAGCCAAAGGAAGAAATACTGGCATTTCTCTCTGTATCTTTTCTAAATTTTCAATGGAGAAATTTTAGGAATTTGATTTAGAGAACAATGTTGAAATCATGGCATTCTTATTTTTATCATAGGCACACATTTGAATATTTTTATTATTTAGGTTGAAATCTATAAGTAAGTTGTTTCATAAAAGAGTTTTGAATTCATGGCGTTCTTATTTTGGAATATCTTCAACAATCTGTTGAGGAGCCAATCGATTTAAAGGTTTATATTTCATTAAATTCTATCAAATCTCTGCCAAAAAATTATATTTACATGAGATATTGCCTAGAAATCTTAAAAAATCTCCATTCATAAATTCATAAGTGAATAGCCTTAAAGGCGTGAGAGTTCAGGGAGGTTAATGGGCGCGCTGGCCTAACAGAACTCCTAAAATTTGATTCGCTTTAATGGAAATGAAGCACAGTAATGTTGTAGAATTCTTTATTGCAGTTCATGTGTAACACACTTATCTCATAAATGACGGCAAACATATCGAGGATTTGAACTGTTGATCTGTTAATAACTTTTCTTTTTTATTCAATAGTTTTCCACTTTTGCATGCCACACACAGATTTTCGTCAGATTTGATTTCTTCATAAAACATAGGAATTCATTGATTACAACAGATATGCTCAGGTAATATCTGCTTATATTTGTTTGTCTGTAAGTTCAACTTTGATATTATTGCTACATAATATATTATAGTTGTCTTTGGTTTTGATGGGCAATTTGATTCATGATGTTATTTAGTCAATGTTAACATCTTGCATTCAATTGTTTATCTCTTTATGTTGGCAGAATATGTTTTCGAAAAAAGCCCTCAGTAGTTGTACCAAAAAATGGTCCGCGGTATATTGTTTGTTAGGGTTTCTTAAATCTTAAACAATAACAAATGTTGCAGGCAGTTTATTTGTAGGCCAATTTCATTACCTCTGCCTTGTGTGAACATATATTCAGTTTATTGTGATTCAGTTTATTGTGTATATCTCTGATGTGTTTTGTTTCTAACGGACCAGCATTGCAAGCACATACGGTTATGATCTAATATCTCTGCCAACTTCAGATTCAATTGACTCATTACAGGTATTTTGCATGTTATTGTATTGTCTTGTACAAATGAAAAAAGAAATCGCATATGTTAATATTATCTTTGTTCATTACCAGGTGCTTTGAACAGACAATTTGTTCTCCATTGTGCAATCAACACAAAAACTGAGGCAAGTAGCACAATAACTATTAGCAAAGTTGAAAAGTTTCGATGACCATTTAAAAATTCCATTTTCTAGAGATATGCACTCTCTCAAATGCTCTATATTGTAGAAGCTTAGAAGGGAATTTTCAGTGCATGCAAAACTAAAATCTCTGTATCCAAATCTGCTATTATTTTGTTTGTAAACTGATTTATTTAGAAAACTCTCACAACACTATAACGCATCCTAAAAGAAAACATTAACATACGAGGAAAAAACGCTTTATTCAGAAAGAAGAAGCTTTCCGCGCTTTTTATAGTTCTTTGGATTTTGTTGAGAAGCTCTTCCATTTGTACAGTTCATCAAGGTTATTTTGGCTTTAAAAGACTTGTGGTGCAGTAAAGCACTTTCTCAAAGATGAATTATGCTCTTCTAAATAGAAACACTGACACGTATTCATAAAAATATGACTGAAATTTCTGTACGAAATTTTTTTGGTTGAAAATCACATCTCTGTAATCTGTATCATGCAGGGAAAATGACATGGTTGACCCATATTTTAAAAGTGGCTCGAGAAAGTGGTGTAATGACCGTGAAAATTTATTCCATGTTATTTGGGATGAGCTCTGAGCTACTTTAATGGGTTCTCTTTAAATTCCATTAAAAACATGCAGGATAACAAGTCACATTCATTCCAATCTAATCCAATCATATCATGTGATTTTACGTACTTAGAATAATTTGAATATAAAAAAAAGAAAGAAAAACTTATTTATCTCAATGAAAACACTTACCTCAGTCACGCACCCACTGTGACAAAAGCTTCATTCTGATCCGAACACAAATGCCCCATCAATATTGTGAAGAAGCTTTTGATTCTCCCATTTCGAGCTGGAAACGTAAACATCATTATTCTTTGTTTATGTTTGTTTTTCAATCTGCTTGGGTACAAATCTCACACGCCCTTGGTTCTGGTCTTATCGAGTCTTGAACTGGTGAACTTTGGCTTTTGTTGTTCCTAGAGTCTACTGGTGTTGCTGGGTTTCAAACTAGAGACCTTTGCAAGCTTAACTATGCCAAACCTCCCAACTGCTGTTGCTTCTTCTTCTTCTCCGACCAACAGTAAAACTGCGAAGCTGATTCAATATAGGATGAAAAAATCATGATTCACAACTACTGACCAACAGTTTAATTGCGCACTCCTACATATTAACATGTTTTAAAATGCATTGAAAAACTTTGCACCCCTACAAAACTTCAAAGAAATGAAAACACACGCATTTAGTTTACAGTAATAGGAAACATTTATTCAGCAAACACAAAGGACCCCATGAAAATAAGAACATATAAGAGGACTAACAAATGTTTTAGCAGATGCCCTTTGTTTTGTCCCCAGAGTTTTGAGGATGGCGGGCATGGCATCCCTTTCTTCGCCTGTGACTATGGCTATCACCACCATTCGACTCTGTGATAGCTTCTTTTGCCTGCTGCCCCTTTTTATCTTCTTCACTAATGGCCAAGCCTTGAACTGCATGAATTATCTTAGGAGGAAGCTCTTCCAATTCCTTCGATACTCTGTCAACATCTGCAGCCAGGCGCTCTGCCAGCATTCGGTTGAAGTCCTCTCTCACCACAACACGTAGAAGTGTAATGTGCTGAGCATCTGGAGCCATTGTATAGGCTGGAACAATCCACCCATATTTTCTTAGATGATCTGATATTTCATATTCATCGTGCTCAGTGTTGTCCTTGAGCGAGAAGGAGAAGGCCACTACAGGAACCCCCATGTCTTTGGATAATATTTTAAATTTCTCCGTTCTTTCCAGATTTTCTGTCAGAGTCCTGGCATTTGATAGTAATTTATTTAAAATTTGATAATTGTCACCAGCCCATGAGATTTTGAAAATTTTAACAATTTTGATGAGCTTCTCAGAATAATTTATTAAATTGTTAAATTCCAGTCATAGTTGGCCATTAGAGATCCACTATATAACTAAGAAAAAAATTGAATTTAATAAAATATTTGTTAAGGGAGGTGAATTAAAAACATTATCAGCACAGTGCAGAATCAGAATTTAATTTTCAATGCTTTTTAGGTAGAATCCATATTATATATGCTCTCTAATATCTAGAAACTCTGTTTTTTAATAAATTACGGACCATTGTTTGAAAGTTTTTTGTTTTCCTTTATAACTTGTTACTACAGCTATGGATGAGAAGCACTTATTCTTCTTACATTTTCTTTTACATAGGTGTAATTTATAGGAAATATAATATTTTTCAAATTAGAAAGTTGCGTATCATAGAATAAATTTAGAATATTAAATTTAAAAAAAAATTTAGAAATCATGAAAAAATAGATTTTTTTGCTTGAAATGTTAATTTAAATAGAATTTGTTAATATTTTTTTGGTAGGATTAGTGTGGGATATTATCTAAGGTTTTCATTAAAATTGTTATATGTAAATACATTTTCTTCTATCAATTTGATGATTTATAATGCATGTGTTGAATTGTTCTTATCTTCTTGCAACATACCTATAATAATATATTTATAGTGATTCTATAAATTGTTGCAATTTTTTTCTTGCATAGTTCTCACTTGTCAAATAGAAGGTATGGTGATTTATTCATTGTTTATGAATTCTGGGATACTATGTGAGATTTCTATTCGAAAATGCTATATGTAAAAATATTTTCTTCTATCAATATGATGATTTATAAGGCATTTGGTTGGTTATTTTGATCGTCTTGCATAACTCCTCTAATAACATATTTATAGTGAATCTTTTGATTGATGCAAGTATTTTTCTTGCATAGCTCTCATTTGTCACATAGAAGGTAAAATGATTTATTCATTTTTATGAATCTTAAATATTTTGAAATTAGATATCTCTCAGCAAATTTTACATAGATTTTTTAAAATATAAGTATACTAGTAAATACACTCAATATTAAATTTAAGCAAGCGAGAGGAGATAAGTCAGCAAGTTGCCTTCCATTGACCAAATTCAAAACCTTGGATTCCAACATAGGTAATTATACAATAAAAAACATATGACACCCCAAAATTTTAAATCTAACAGCATAAAATTTTCTGAGATAAAACTTGTTGGATACAGTTCCCGCCATATTTTTTCGCGCTTATAAGCTTTCAGTTCTTCACGTTTGCCTCAGAACATCACATTTTTTCCCACGTAAAGTAGAAAAACACCAGAGTAGATTATCTTCGTCCACATCAAAGCACAGACATGCGATCTGATAAGCATTGTTCGTTTCAGCGGCGTTTTATTCGATTCTGGTACGTTATTCTGTTCAAAATGACGGGGCTTTCGACATTTTTTGAGCTAAATTTGATTTATTTTTAAACATTAACTAGATTTCACGGTGAAAGTCTGTACTTGATATTTTTTGAGTGATATTTATGGATTTTTGTGCATTTGAGAGTTTTGAGCGAACAGAGTTCCTTAATGCCGGTCCTTCTTTTGGTTATTGTCTGTTTATTAGTTTACTTAATAAAATTTGTGAGCCAGGTTAAATACATTTTCTATCAGTTAATATAGTTTAGGGAACCTGGTTGTCTTTGACGTTCTTTGAGCAAAATTTCTTAGCCTATATGATTTATTTATATATAATTAATGTATTTATTATTTTTCAGCGGATATTTACTATTTGTTTGCTTTTACATTCTTTAGTTTTGAATCGAAGTTTTATATGTTTTTTTGAGCCAAATTCCATGTTTTCACAAGGTATTATTTTCGACCAGGTGCGTCTGTGTATTCGAGGGGCGTTTTCCAGTTTTTGTGGATGTAATAAATGCTTAACGATGGTTTTTACATTTTTGTGCATTTTTTGACCCAATTATTTGCTTTATCGTGTTGTGATCTAACAATTTAAAGCAAACATGGCTACTTAATGGGGTTTTCTGTAATCCTGTTTGGGCTGGTTTTGAGCGGCGTTAGGGCTTGAAAAACCCCGACCAGGGGTTTTACAGAGTTTTTAGAAGTGCGGTAAGGTTTTATTGTTTTTTTAAAATAAGATTGCTGTAGGATATCCTTTTGCAGTTAGCAGATGTTTTTTTATTTAGGGTTTCTCTATTTCTCCGTAAGATATTTTAAGGATTTTTAATTTTTTTTGTTGTTGTCGTGTTAGGTTGTATTCAAACTGTGGTTATGTTTTGTTAAGTTTGAACATCAATGCTTTACATTGCTGCACTGGACTGTGCCTTTTTTGGTTTAATATAATTCCCATGCGCGAGTCCATAATACCCTTGAAAAATATGAAAACCCAATTGAATTATTTTTGCAGGATTGAGTATTATTCAATTATGTTTGGACATTTTTGGAAACATTTTTGGAGCCCAGTTTAGTGAGGATTTTGCATTCTTGTGCGATTGTTTCTGCGTACTTATGTCTTCTTCTATCCAAAGTAACTTGGTGGAAATTCAAGTAGGGGCTTTTGGAGATTTGAGTGAGGCCTTTCTGTTCTGTTTAGAAATTTTACTCTTTTCAAGATCGGGTATAAATTTATAATGACAAATGCTTGCTCATATCAAAGGTTTTATGATTTTGGGCTTGGTACAGACACAATTGGTGTCTGTGGATTTAGCTTTATTATTTGGGGCTTAAATGGTTCTTTTCTTTTTTGTTTTACAGTATGGAAAAATTATGTTGATTGTTGCAAGTGTTTCTCGTTAATTGTTATTATTCAAGCCACTGTAAGTGGTTTGTAGGTCTGCTTTTGTCCACTATTGAGTTTGGATTTCATTTTTTCTTATTGCAAATATATCTGTTTCAGTAGACAATAGCTATACGTGTATGCTACACAAGTGGCATGTAGAATTCCTTTTGCCATTGAGTTTAAATTTGAGTAAGGTTGCTGTTTACTGGCTATTGGACCATTGTCCTGCATTGCATCAAGAATACACTTATATTTTTGCATTTTTATGTTGCATTGTATCTGAGATGCACGTTTAACAACATTTCATTGAACTGAAATTTCATAGTTGCTCATGTATTGCAGATAGTGGGGAAGTTCATTGCCATGTTGAGTCTGTTTCAAATTATGTGCTCAAAAGATGCCGTTCAGTCAGAGGAGTTTGCTGAGCAAAAACAAAAGGATTCAAATGATGCTGGGCTGTCATCTGTTGAACTTGTGCCTGATTCAAGCGAATCAAAAGCATCAATTGTGGACCATTACATAAGAACATTTAGAAATGGAAGGCTAATGATAGTACAAGAGTTGACTTCTAACCCTAGGAAAGTTAAGACAATGGATGCCATATTAGGCATAGATAAATCCACCCCTAGCCCTGGAATCAGTAAGCGCGCAAATCAAGGATCTCAAAAATCCACTCCTAGCACTGGAGTTGGGACGTGTAAAGATTTAGAATCTCAACAAGCTACCTGCAGCCTAAATACAGAATCCCAAGAAGCCATCCCCAGCCCTGCAGTCAAAAAGCGTAAAAAAGAAGAATCCCAACAAGACAATTCCAGTCCTGGAATCAAAAGGCACAAACGTTTAGAAGTCCAGCAAGCCACTCCTAGTCCTGGAGTCAGGAAGCATCAAATTGCAGGATCTCAACACAAAACTAAAAGTTTGACAATATTAAGTAGTCAGAAAGCAAAGCACAAATATCAAGTTTCTGAAAGTGCTACAGAGGACGCACCTGATATAAATGATGTCCAAGAAGGGAATTTTTTGGGGAAGCAGAATGGAGACCTTATTCACTGGAATGTTGTTGATGCTGGCAGGTCTTCAAAGAGCATGCAACAAACCTTCAGTGATGGAACTGATGATGATTCGATGGGAATATTTTTGAAAGACTATCTAAAGCATCTAAAATCAAAGAAAAAGAACAAATCCGGTAGCACAAAACCTATCAAAGTTAGCAATAAGTTGATTAATAATGGCATAAGTTGCGATGAGTTTTATTCTGGTGGAACGAATATGCTATCTGGTATAAGCTCCAGTACAAAAACCCCTGTGAAAAGGAAAAATAGGTCTGAAGAGGAAGATGACGAAACTAAAACAGGTGAAATGATGGCTTCCAAAGATGAGGAGACACTGGCATATTTTAAAGACAAGGCATTTAGAAAGTTAAAATCTCAGAGGACTAGTTTATGTCAGGCACAGCACCAAGCCGGTTTTCAATTGAATGACCAGGAGCAAGGGGTGTCTGAAGTTACTGCTCCAGAGAATTCTGGTCAAGATATCATTTGCCTAGAAAGTGCGGTAATGTCATGCACTGTTCAATTGAATAACAAGATGTTACAAGAGATGACTGATATAAATATACCTGAAAATTCTATGAAAACTATTCCTACTTCTGAAATTTCATGTGGTAAATTAGACTCGGCCAATAGTAGTGTGATGAGAATTAATTGCCAAAGCTATGCAGTTGAAGAGATGGAATTGGAGAAACCTAAAAGTAAAAGGCAGCGATTTGAAAATGGTTCTGCTAAGCTGAATTCAGAGAAGGTGCCTTATTTAGTTGATTTGGTCCTTGAACCAGCTGCAGATGACAAACACACAAGAAATGCAACACCTATCGATACTCAAAAAGTTGCTTGCGGGGCTGGATTGGATGCTGCCAACTTGTCAGTTTTGTCCGAAGAAAAATATCATGTAGGTCATCATAGATCTTTTTCACCTGGAACTAAAGTACAATTGTTTTCATCACGTGCCAATGAAACTCAAGATAAGGAGAATGGATCCTTTATTGGAAAGCCAAAATGTAATTTCATTGATCTATTTGAAGATCTAGCACACGAGAAAAGGGACAAGTCTGTGATTGAGAGTTCACAAGTGGAAAACACAATTGCGACATCTGTTGTTGATGTGATCAATGCATTCTCTGCATGTGTTGAACACCTTCCAACAGAGCCACTTATGGAGCAGGATGTTCGTGGTGAATCTTTTCAGGAGCTACCTGCAAAGTTGCCTTCTGCCAGAAAAGTAAGCAATTTAAACATTTTTCTTTCTTATTTGTCTTTGGTTCTTTATCTGTTCAGCTAGAATAACAATATGTGAGCAAGAGTGTTGACTTGTTTTCCTCTTGTGTTTATGTAGTTAATGACTCCATACTCACAGGAAAGGCTTCTACAGGCTTCGGACTTCAAACATGATTTCCCAAATTCACCATCTGCAGGTGAGTTTTATGGCCAATGAATATGTTGTTAAGAGTGCTTTTTCCAAATTATTCTGTAGTTTATTAAACTTATAACATCTGCTTGCCAAATTATCTCAGGATGTGCATTGCCACAAAGTGAATCAGATGCAGCACACAAGATGAATATGCAATACGAATTGAATGACACTAATTCAACAATGAGGGTTTTGGACTTCTCTTCAAATGATGCTGTAAATGGTTTTACTTTTCAAAGTTCAGATGCTAATGGGTTGGAGTCCCCTTGTAACGATAGGCAGTCTCTACAGGTTGATGACTTTAAACGTGTTTTCACAAAGTCATTACCAGCAGGTGAGTAACAATTATGAAGACTAACTGTGAATGTTGTAATGGGAATGATTTTTGCTAATTGATTTGGAATTTTGTCACTTGAATTAAAAGCTTGTCGGTATCAAATTATGATGGGAATTATTTTTGCTGTATTGATTTGGGAGTTTTTCACTTGAATTAAAAGCTTGTGGGTATCAATTTATGGTAGGATGTCCATCCCAGCAGTGCAAGTCAGAGTTAGATGCAGCAGAGAAAGTGGACGTGGATTCTCATCCGTGTGATGCTAATTCAAAGGGTTTTACATTTCAAAGTACAGATGTTACAGGGTCCCCTCGTAACAATAAAAGACTTGTGCATGTTGAGGATTTTAGAGTTTCTTTCACAAAGTCACCACCACCTGTAGGTGAGTGACAGTTATGGGAACAGCTAATGTATATTGTGAAGTGGATGCTTTTTCCATATTAATTTGAAGCTTTTAAGTTAATTGTGATAATGTTTGGTTTCAAAATTATGACAGGAAGTGCATCTCAGCCAAGTAATTCAGATGCAGCTAACATAAATGTGGTTTCATCTGATACAAAATCAAAGGATTTTACTTTTCAAAGTCCAGATTTTAAACGTTTGGGTAATCCTATTGTAAATAAAAGCCCAATACGGCGACAAAATTCCCCTTTTCCACACCGGAAAAGTCCTCAGTCACGCCTTTACAATAGTATCCCATTGGTAGCTGATCGTCTTGGCAGTCAGACATCTCCCCTGCCTCAAAGAAATATATCAGAGAACAATTATTTGGCAAACTATAGAGAAGAAGCTTCTCCTTCCTCAACCATCAAAAGCATCCTTAAGTCTCCAGGCATTTGCCCCACAGCATGTAAATGTGATATATGTTATTCTATACAATCTAGAGCTGAGAAAGCAAGTGCATTTACCCAGCGCCAGATGCGTGATATAGAAAATTTAGCAAACAACCTTTTAAGTGAACTCAATTCAATGCGGACTATTGTTGAAGAAAATCTGAATTCTGAAGCAGTTCGGCTTACAGTAGAGGAGGTGATCATTTAATTTTATTTCAATTTTTTGTTTATATAATTATATTTGCTTATTTTCCTTATGCATTCACTAGAGGTAGCATTGACTATAGCTTGTTATCTGGAATGTGTCTATCAATATACTGTTGCAATATAGCTCAAGACATTCTAAAATTTATTTCAAAATTAATATTTCATCTTTTAATGTGCTGGTGTGACTTAATAGATGAAAGGTGCTGCTGCTAGTGCTCTAGAAGCCGAGGAAACAACAAAAAAATGGATTGCTATGATGTCTCGTGATTGTAACCGTTTTTGTCAAATCATGGTATGTCATTTATTTTTATAAACTTAAATCCTTTGCAAGACTGAAAGAAAATTTCATTTGATAATAGTTTCTTTTTTGTTGGCAGCAACGTTCTGTTGACAAAAAACCCAGTTTTTCAATTGATTGCGAAAAGCAACAAAAAAAGATCATTTTTGCAGATGAAGCTGGCAAGGAACTTTGCCATTTTAAGATTTTTGAAAATGACGAGAAAGAGGAGAACCGACAAATGGAGGATTGCCTATGAAGGAATATAGGGATCATGTAATGAGCCAATGAGAAAATGCTAATAATATGTGAAAGATATCACTATATTTACTTCTTACACAGTGACAGGAATTCTTTTGACAGTAACAGTATATTGTTGTCAAAGCAGTACTTCACTATAGACAATGATTTGTACTGTTATTGGCTTATTTTCCAGATTAACGCACCTTGTATACTAGAATTGGGTCATTTGAGTCTCCAGAATTTAGGCATTATTATTTGAATCACTTTGGATGACATCAGATTTCCCTTGTTCAGTAAAATGGTAAGCATTCACCAACCATTATATTTAATGGACTGGAATGCTCAAGTTCAGCACGCCTCTTGGCTAAGAAGCTACGCCATGTGGCACTTTCACTCAGCTTTATCTGTGCCTGCCTGTCTTACTACAGCTCATTAACATGCAGAGAATACCATGTGGGGTTTGAGCCCATAGCTTCGTTATGGCAATTGCTCTGCCATATTACTTGATTACTGTATTCTGGATATGGAAGATCTGAGATTACTTTGTTTGCAATATATGGTCTTTTACTGGGAATTGCATGAGATAATGTATCTGTCCCTCCCAAACATTAGTCTCATGACTGTTGGACTGGTCACAAATTCCTATATTTTAAAGGTTTTGTGCAAGAGCAGGATTTCAAAAAGAGCAAGGTTTCTCATTTTATCTTGGCAGCATAAACATTCGTTGCAGGTATCTTTTAATTGACTGGCATTTTATTTTATTGATTAATTTCTCACATTCTAAAGTTTACTTCATATCCAAAGAGCACTTTTTATTGTATAGTGTTATAAGGTGATATGAACTGTTTTTCTGCTGTCTTTGTTTAACTGGGGAATTTACTTTTTGACTAAGCCTGGAAAAAAAATTAAGGTTATCAAGGGAAGTTAAGTAAACTACAATTGTATGATTTGTAATTTGATTCAGATGTTTTTGGAAAGCATACAATCCTACCAGTTTGGATTTTGGTATAATTGACTTTGTGATTGCAGAGATGAGATACCAATGAGTAGGTAAGGTAAGTTGAATTGTGAGGGGCATTTGATATTTGAAAAGGGTATCCATCTTTTCCTTTTTAAGTTGGAAAAAATGTTTGATTATTCAGCTGGAGTTTACTACTGAGCTTGGTCATGAGGTCAAAAGTTATGATTACAAAAACTAATGAAATATCCAATAAATGTAAAACAAACACCCCGAGGAAGTCCACAAGGGGTTGCGGAGGGGCAGGAGGGAGAGTGGGTCACATATACAAATTGTTCTCACCTGGTTGTAACCCAAAATCTAACTTCATCCTAGTTTTATCTTTACATGTGGTGACTGTTAAAACTTTTTCATGGATCAGCTAGGAGTTGATTCTAGGATCACCTCATTGCTGCTCGACTGCTCTACCACTAAGATACCAGCTCACTTGGTGACCAGTTCATCTGTGGTCAAGGTACGGCTCACTTGGTGACCGATCCATCTTTGTTCAGGGTGTGACTCATTCTCCAACATCCCCCCTTGAGCCATACTGCAGGTGCACTAGGGGAAGGTTGTCCAATTGGAGAAAGGTGGTTCTTGGTCCTAGACTAAGTACTATTCAGCTACTACTTGTCATTATCTTTCATCTACTAATGGGTCAGGTTCACAACATTTTGCATGCAGTCAACAGCTTTATCTACTTTCTTGTTGAATTATGTCAACAATTTGTTTATGATTCTACTAACAACAGTGGTCATGATGATCTATATGACAACATGGCATCCACATTTACCAAGATTCAATATTTCTTATCAAACTTTGGCGCTAGCAGAGATCAATAACTAGGCAGTCAAAGAGGATCACAAGGAATCAAGCAAGTCCAATTAAGAAACTTAAGTATGAGAGCAGCAAGGGAGGGGAGGAAAGCAGACCAAGGAACAGTCATGTTATGGAAAATACTTGACTAAAATTGTGCAGGTGGAAGTGCTAGAAAATCAGTTCCAAATTAAGAAATGATGAAGATTCTGTTGTGGAATCTAGGATTTTTTGGCATTGAACTTAGACTAATTGTTGTTTTCAAATGGGATTAAATCTTGTTTTTAATTAGAAAATTAAGTTGGACTGTGTAAAAATTGAAGTTCTGGCAGATGGTACTTTGAAGAACTTGTTTAGTTATGAGACTAATCTGGGGATTCTACTTTTGGGATCTGAAAATTTAGAATTAAAAGATATTTTCAGATTAAAATTTATATGGGTAAAGGGCTATGTTTCATCTCCGTAGTAGCTTACTAATAAATAATATCAACGCTTGGATGTAGAAAGGTGCAGAGTTTGTCCTAAGTATCTGTAATAGATAGTTGGGGATTTTTCAATACAATTTTAGATTGTAAACCTTGAGGTAAAAAATGAGTGATCCAGAAACTTGGATGAGTTTGGCATTTCGTTGCAAAATTATACACAGGCAGTTTGAACCTTGTGGGGATCTTCCTAAGAGAAGGCAGGCTCACTTGGAATTGTAAGATTTGTAGAATTGCAAAGTCTAGATGACTTTTTGACAAGTATCTAGCAGTTTACTGACAAGTGGATGAATGATTTGAATATCCACAAATTAATAATTCTGCTCAAATTGTCATACATTGAGATCCCTACAAATGTGCTTCTGCTCTGAGTTGATGTGGCTCTGGTCAGAACATTTTTGATCTTTAGACTGGTAGTGGAATAATAGGCCAAGAGATCAGAAATAATTTTCTTTTTTTTTTAAGTAAAGCATTTAAATCCAAAGCTGAAAACATGGAAGAGGTATTTGAGAAAGCTTGCAGGCAGAAAATATAGGTTGAGAAGGAACTGAAACCAATTTACAAAGACATCATGCAAGAGTGTCTCTTTCCTCTTTTATTAAAGAAGGTGCAGCAGTTTCATAAAGTAGAGGAGATCAAAATGTGAGGGCCTCTCTTCTTTGCATTTTTTCAAGTAGATAGAAGAGATAAAAATGGGAGCAAATCATTTGGACAAAAGCAGCACATTCTTCTTCCATAGATCTGGCATAGAGGGGCAAGCCATGAGCGGGTTTCCGATGATGTGCCACTGTATCCGTGTTCAGGGTTTTAGGAATTGAAACTGTTAGAAATATTGTCATTGATGTCAAAGGGGATCTAATGTCACTATATTTTATTGAAGGTGAAAGAGAATTAGGTGGCTGACTCGCCCATGATATATTTTGCTTTAATTCTGAATTGATTTATGTGCAAAAGCTGACCAACTATTAATGTGCAAAAGCTGACCAACCCAAATAGTCTTATATTGGCACCCATATTTGGAGAAATTGTCCAGTTTAAGATAATTAATTGGGAGACCCTTAAAAGGTGGTGTCTCAATGGAAAATCACCTCTTCGGACAAGTTGTCTCCTTTGGACAAATTATTTGCATAAAAAGAAGATGAGATGGGGGTAATGTAAGACTAAGTAAATAAAAAGAAAGCAATGTCATTCCAATACAAGCAGTTTTTTGAATAAGAGTGAAAAATGTTGCATCAGTTGTTACATGCAGATTTTATTAAGGAGATTTAAATCATCATCATTCATTGAAGAAGCAATATTCAAGAAGGCTAAAACTTTGTTCATTTTGAGGTTGGTGCCTCCCACTTGAAGAGATGGGTGTCTCTTGCTAAGTCGGTTCTTGGTAGCAGGGATTGGTGTCACTAGTGGGTTGGCGCCTACAAAGATCTGTAAGAGTATTTTACTTTGTGATTGGATTTGGACTGTATATCCAATCAGTCTTTGCTTTGTGGTTTTCTCCTGAAAGGGTTTCCACGTAAATCTTGTGTCTCCTAATTGTTAGATCCCATGTGATTAGCTTTATTGTGGCTGTTAAATTTTTAAGTGTGCTCATCATAAACCACCTAAGCTCGATTAAATTTGATCTGTAAAGGTCCATGGGTGCTTATGGTTGCATTGCTCTAACACTAGGGTCAGAGATTGACTGATATAGAATCATGATGATCCTTTTACTTGTCTGGCTCAGCTTTGCTTACATATTCTTACTTAATTGTAATGGAGTGTTCCTCTAATTGCTTTTATCTGTTTCCCCTCTACACTATCCTGCTTACTTTTCTAATCAGAATTTTCCCTTAAGAATGTTAAGTTCGTTGCCGATCTCAAATTTTGGAACAGAATCTGAAAACTACATTATGTTCTATCTTTGCAAAATCCCATTTCGAAATTTGTTAAATTGAAATTCAGTAACTTGTGTATTCTTAAAAAAAAAAGCATTCTTTCACAATGAAAAGTATAGTTTTATTATAGTGGTCAAAGATGATGTCAAAATCTAACCTTTATTTGTAACATTTTTTGTGCTCTACAGCATGTTTTTAATATTTTTTGAGTTCGGAATATTCAGCAATCAACTTTCCTTTTTAATCAGTGCAGTGTACGAGTGAATTTTTATTGGATAGAAGTATGCACGTATTTGATTGATTCTTAAATATTCAACAATACAATTTATGCAGCATTAGTAAAAATAGACAATAAACTGCAGAACAAGAGAGCATTGAAGTTGAGATATGGTTTTACAAAATTCCTGTTTGATAAATTCAATTGAGGCTTCGGATAGCTCCAACAAATACTTTGGCTTCATCAATGTATAATTCTAGATTTGCAAATCTCCTAATATATTGAATCAATAGGCCTCTGTTTAAACTGTTGTAGAACTGTTCAAAAATGGAACAAAAGAAGCTCCTTAAATGAGATTACAATTTAAAGTGCCTTTAGGCTCACACCTTAAGACCTACATTGAATATTTTTACGACCCCTAATACAAAATCATATTGAAATAATCCTACACAATATGTCTAAAGATATTGAATGCTCAGAAAACTGATTAAAGTTCCTTGAGCTTCATAAATAAAATTTCATTCCATGCATCAATTGGGCCTGGCAAGCACCAATGCAGACAGTCATTTGGAACAGGCTGATTAGCTTTGTTTGCTGACAAGAAATCGAGGTCTCTATATTTGCCTGGATGCCCATCCGGTCTTAATAGACCACAGTACGTAATGTCCATCAGCTTTATTATGGCTCCATTAGGAGCTTCTTCCTTTGTTCCATTTTTAAACTCCTCTATAACTATCTTGTGCATCTCTTTATTAACACCATCAAGCTTAACCTCACCCTTTTTGTAGGGCTCAGTTCTATTGCATGTGCCTCCGTTGGACCATTGACCATTCTCAAAATGATCTACTGTGAAGGTTTGCAGAAAAGCAATTCCTTGGAATCCTGGCAGTAAATTGATTCCTTCAAGTGCAGCTCTAATAGCATGTCTGAATGCAAAATAGAAGCCCAACTGTGTAGCATTGACTCCTTGACAATTGTGGCAACCTACTACCTCATCTTTCATAATGTAGACACCTGACTGTAGAAACCAGTGCCCAGTGGAGAGAACAAGGGCATCTGTATTTGGTAGCAAAGTCACCCATTCTGGGTCTAAAACATCTAGGTGGAGCTTTACAACTCCACTAGGCACTCCCTTAAACTCTTCCTTTGTTACTTTTACAAGATACGGTGACCATAGAACCATCAGTGTAAAGTTATATGATGGAAAATACCAGTGTACAAATATATTATCTTTATCTTTATAAGTGTTGTTTGGATGTTCAACCTGCACAGAACAAGGTTGAATTAGACATTATAAAGATCCAAAGAACCTGAAAATATCAAGAATTATTAAGAGATTACAATTTAAAATGTCCCGAGTCTAGCATTTTTTTAAATAACACTGTTTTTATCAGAGCTGTTGAAAAAAAAACACCTTAGAAAGCATGCACAAAAGAGATTGCATCTGGTTACGGGCTACTGAATCACCCACAAAAGCCCACACTTTCCCTCTAACTAATTCTAAGAACAATGTAGCATTGAATCGTGGAAGGTCGCAGCCATTTGGTTTCCATCTCCAGTATAAGTATTCCTTGTCAGGACGACCATTCCTCATGCAATTTTGGTGACCTTGAATGTGAGCACAGGTCTCATTTGTATAAAGAGGTCCCTCTGGATCATGGACCCACTTTCCTTTAAAAAGGTTGCACTTTCCTGGCATCATTTAAAATGCAAAATTAATTTGGATCATATGTGAATCAACAAGTGAAATCTAAAGCACTGATCTATAATTGGATTTTAGAATCTAGATAGATGGGCCTAGAGTATTCCAATCATGTATATAGAACTGCTACTCAAGATTTGGTTTATCAATGTACCGGGACAATAAGCTTATTATAGCTGTAATTGTTTGTAGAGATATCTCACTCAATAATTGGGTTCCTAATTCATGTATATACCCAAACAGCAAAATGCATGCTGAAAATTCGTCATATCTATATAAAACAGTCCCAATTTCCTCTTTACATTGCCCCAAGCTCTTCATTAAAGGTAGATTTAATACTTTGAACATAGGCCTTAGTTGCAAATGCCTCTTGTAAGTAATATTTTCATAAGCAATCTAATATATATGAAGATCGTAGAGATTCTAATAGGGAAACTCACAAATTCCCACAGATTCTAAAAGGAAACTTAGCGTGTACAATTCAGTCAGAGAAAGGGTACACTTTATTTACTATTATTGACCTTGAATCTCATAAAAAATAGTTTTCCCCCTTGGAAATACAAGGAGCTCGTTATGCAGAAACCCCATAACATAAACCGCATTGATAACAAAAACTATTGACACCGGTTAGCTTCCCACAACCTCTTGACTATTCATTGGCAAATCCAAAACATTAACATACCTGATTGATTGCTCTTTGAAGCTTTGCCTTCACCATCATTTACTTTTATCTGTTTGATTTGACTTATGTTCTCAAAGCTACTTGCCTTGTTCATCCCATCATTGAGAAGTAAGGAATGCATGGCACTGGCATCTGCTTTCTGTAATTGAATGGGCAAAACCAACATGGGTTGAGGTGCAAGATTTTCCGGACCACCACTAAATATAACAGAACTGAATGTCGATGTCTGGTCTACTCCAGAGATGCCTGTAATTCCCTCTATCAAGAATAAATTGGGTGAACTGAAAATGGTAATCACCAGTGCAAAGGGAAGGAAAACCACCAGAATCCATACCAGGAACAGCTTCCTATTCAAAATCAATTTTGATATATCAATCTGATGAAGTGGAGAATCCATGTTAACTACAGTTCCAGAAATAAATGGCGATGATGGTAGAATATCAAACTAGATAATATTTGAAGCCCAGTCGGTGCATTGTTTCTAACAGAAATTAGGAAGCTATGACTCCTTGTAAATCATGCGTTACTAGAATGCTGCATTCTGTATAAGGCACAATGGATTTTCTTTTCCTTTATCAAATTGTTGGGACTGAAATTTATAATGAATTGTTGTTGTTTGTTTCATATTAGTTTTGGTGTAAGAATCACTTGCAACAAACAATGTGGACAGCTATGGATATTACCTGAAAGCTTGTGTGTGCATTAGGCAACATCATTTTGAGTTTATTTATTTTACTGTGATATATCAACTGATCTCTCGAGCGAATCTCTTTCTTCTTTCTAATCTTTCTAACCTCCATGGTAACTTACTCATCTTTGGATGTATTCAATGAATTTTGACGTAATTCAGAAAATTGTTTGGTATCTGTAATGTCTTCATTTAACAATAATAATGTTTGGCATTTCAACTAACTCTTGATTGTGATTGATTTGAAAATCAACTTCAACAAATACATGCGTTACAGAGGCCTTGTGGGTGAAAGGGAACAATTTACTTCTTCAATGACCTACCATGTTGTTAACAGCTGAATCTTAGATATGTAAAATGTCAATGCATGCGTGAGCCCACAACATAAATAGCCCAGTCTTAAAAGGTGAAATCTTATGCGTTCTCATGATCACTTCATTAACAGCTCAATCTTAATATGTAAAATATTATGCAATCAAGTGATCTCAACATGAACAGGACAATCTTAATATGTAATATCGTATGGACATGTGTGCTCACAACAATAATGTTTGAACAAATCCTTCGCTTGCAATAATAGGTTGATAACGCACGTTATTAAATATATTTTAGAGATGTTGAGACATCAATCATGAAGTGTCTATATTAAATTAATAATAAGTTAGATAGATATTCCTTGGTTTTAGGTAGAGTATTCAAGATATTTATACAAAATAAAAATATATAGTTTAATGAAACTAAATGATTGAGTTAATAAATAGATGAAAAATACACATTGTCATTTAAAAAAAAGTTATTTTATTTACTACATGATGAGCACATAAGTTTTAATTTTAATTTAAGAATCATTTTACTTTATCTACAGTGTTTAATTTTAATGTGAAGAGTTGTTATTTGATAATCTACATGTTTTGCTTTTGTAACTTTCAATTTTAGAAAATCTACCATTAATTATTTAGCTTTTTGTTTTGTTTTTATTTTAAAAAGTGTGTTTTCTATGACCAACTTCTCACCAAAGATGACCTTGGGGAAGTTGTCATTCTAATGACCAATGTTAAGGCCCTTAGTTGTGATGTCTTTCCTTGTAAATTTTGTACTCTTTGAGAATTGGTTGGTCAAGATCTTATAAAGTTTATTTTGATTCTAATTCATTAAGAAAATTTATAAACAAAAGGAATATAAAATTCTTACTTGAGTTTGGTAACCTCAAAGACATCCATAGTTAGAGATTGATCATCTTGTTCAATGTCTCTTACAAAATCATCATAAAGGTGTTTTCTCTAAAGCTTCACCACATTCTTCTTTAAATTATTTGATTTCATCAGACTAGATCAACCAAATCTAGGTATATTTTTAATAATATCATTGAGGTCTAGGAGGGAATGGAAAGGGTTAGACATTCTCAATGAGAAGTTGTGTTTATTAAGACTAACTTTGCTAAAGCTTATGATCACATTGAGTGGCTATTTATCCTTGCTATGCTACAAGATTTTAGGATTTGGTCCCCACTTCATGTTTTAGTAATAATGCTCTTTGCTAATGCTTTTGTGCGCATTACCATTAATGGTAAAAAATCTCCTTAATTTGGGTTTTTTGTCAATCTACCAAGGTTGCCCTTTGGTCTAAATATTAATGTGTTTGTTGCAAAAGGCTTTGACTATCTCTTGGTTAATGTTGTTTCACAAAGCCTAGTTAAAGGCATTTCGTTGCCAAATCCCACATCGCAATATGTCAATGGCCACTTTGCAAATGATTTTTTCCTAACTCTCTTGGAGGAAGAAAACAATGTGTAGTGTAGTAAATTGTATCCCTTTACAATTTCACATTCACTTTGGACCCATTTTGGTGGTTGTACCTAATGTAGTTGGTTCATGTTTGATTGTGCTCAGTTTTGGGACCGTTTTTTAAAACTTGTTGTAATCCCTTGCTCACGACATTTATTCTAGGTCATATTGTTGGGACTAGGGTACCCAATGCCCCACCCAAAACTCCTGTCCTAGTGGACTAGGGTGCCCACCACCATTATTCAGGTAGTTTGATCCCAAATTTTGAATTATTACGGTTGGCTTTGCAAGTAGAGAGAAATTGCACCCTGATGTCAGCCTTTCTCAAAAATTAATTCTGAGAAGGTGTAAATTGCATATAAATACAACTCCTAGTCTCATTTGAACTCTAATTCTTATCACAAGCATTGCAATCGAGCACTCAATCAAGCATATTCAAGGTGATTGGGCACAAACTTGCAATCAAGGAGTCAAGCATTCAAGTTTCAACAATCATGATCAATTTTTATGTGTTCCTTGATGATGAAGGTATGCATTAACAACATTCAAGAAACATCAAGCCTTATTTGAGACATCACATTTGTCAATTCAAACATTTCCATTAAGGTTTCAACTTCGTTCTTTTTAAGGATAGTCTCTCTTTTTTCTCAAATATTGTTACAGTGGAGGTGGGAATAGCAACACGGGATTTAACTCAGGCAAGCCTTTATACAATAACATTTTTTACCCATTTCCGTGTTTGTAGGTTTAGATCCAACCATAGAGAGTGTTACAGGTGTGCAGAGCAGACAATGACAAATGATTGTAGACTTCGAATAGGCAAAAAAACTTGTACTAAGGTGCCCTCCAACCTTATCCAACACTTTTTGGCCGATTTTTCAAAGAGATGAAGCTATAGGTCCTCCTAATTTGCAATTTGTAACTTATTGTCAATTTAGACAACCTCTTATTGGGGCTCCTAGCACACTAGTTCCACATTTTTAAGTCCAAATTGTAGCTATAGGTTATTCTTTGTCTCCTCTTTTTAGATCTGAGATATCGTTTTGATTTCTAGTTCTGTATTTCACGGTTATTTCTTAAAGTTGTCAATTTCATATCATTTAACCTAGTTCATTTATGCACATTTCCCAATCTTAAATCCATTGCAACAAAGGAATCATAAACCACAAGTGTTCAACTCTCCTATTAGGATTGTAGTAGAACCTATTTGTTATTTAGTTTGAAATCTTGGTTTGCATTCCTAGGGTAGGGTCTCATTTTCCCCACATCACAATTTTAGGCCTTGCAATGCGTTAATATTTTTATATAAGGATTTTGAGTTGAGTATTTAAGGAAAATAATTTCAAGATCACAAACAATTTATTTCAAACAAACTTGTTTGACTAGACTCCTATGATTGCAAATTGATTGATCATTGGGAAGTTTTCAAGTTCCCTAGCATTCCTTTTGTATTCCAATCCACTCCTTTCATATTTTGGAAAGCAATTATTACTAAAATCAAGAAGAATTAACCTTTTGGATTACAAAGTCCCTTTCCTTGGCAAGGAAATTTTAGGTATTGTTCCAAATTCTTTGCTCTTCCTTCTAAAGCTTCCTAATCAAATGCAAAGGGACATTTTCAGTGCCTCTACTGATACTACCTAAGCCTTCCATTGCATAATTGGGGTTTTTGTTACCTCCCTCATAATTTTAGAGGCTTAGATTTCATCCAATCCAATCCAAGGGTTTAGCACATTATGCCAAATCCGTAATCAAAGCCCTTGAAGGAGATGAACCTTGAGCTACTTTGATTAGCCACATTTTTATTGGTGTGCCTAATGGGAAACAAGCTTGGAAGGATTTTGGTCTACATACCCTTCTTAAAATGAAGGAACTTATTCAAATTTAAGACACTTTTGTTATAGAAAGCATTTGGAAAGATTTGCGGGACATTAAATTCTAGCTTTTATGGGATGACAATGAATTTTGTAAGGAATTTTCATTAATCATCAATCTATTTTGAAATCTCCTATTCTTTCTTATCAATATTGATTACTTACTAGGGTTCACTCAGTTCATGCTTTGAAATTTTATAATATGGGTATCATGACTCTACTTGTTATTTTTTTTTAAACTAAAAAGAATTCTCTCTTTGGCCTTGAGGCCAAATTAAAATTAATACTTTCTAATTAGGATATGGAGACTTGATCATTATTAATTCAATTCCTTCATGTACAAAATAGGGATTCATTGCACCAAATTGTAGTGGAAGGATTGGAAATAGTACCTAGAGACACCATTTTGTAACTAGAAACCTTGCAAGGGATATACCTAGCTATCTTCGCATCCGCACATGGTGACTAAATTGAATTAAAATGGCTTCTCCAATCTTCAATAGGCTCTTAGCAACATAGGTTCTATAATTTTTGGTCAACTAATATTTTGCCAAAGATAGCTCATTTTGCATATTGATTTTCTACCAAGGCCTTTGTATTGGTACTAGATTATCTCATTTGGAAGTTGGTGATCCTCTCTACTCATTTTGTGGGCAACAAGAGAACTCGATAAGTTTTTCTATTCTCGTTTTAGTGCTCAAGAAGCTTGGAATTGGATTTGTGACTTTTTCAAGCCTTTTAGAGCTAATCCTTTTTCATGGCATATGGTCTTATTGGGAGATTGGCCTAGAATTCTTGCTTAAGTTACTTAGATATGGTATGCTTTTAGGGCGAAATCTTATTAGCATTTGGAACGATAGAAACTCTATTGTTTTAATGGGTTGTTTTATTGATATTCATTTCTCACTTTATATTAAAGCTTTGATTTCTTCAAATGTTATGCAAATTCAAGTGCAAGCCAACAAAGTTGCACTTAAAGTGACACACCTTTAGGTGCTTTTAGATCACCGGGGAAACTTTCCTTGTATGATTGTTGACTCTAGCCTTCAACACGGGTCACTTTTTTCCTTGTGGACATAGTTAATTTTCTTGGGGAGGTCATGATTTTTAGACATATGGTTCTTGATCCTCTCCAAGAAGATCAAGAGGTTCATCTGCTAGTGATTGGGCTCAACTACCTTGCCCACCTTTTGCCTCATTTCAACCACATGACCATGGGGTGCTTGATTGGACAAATTTTGGCAGATTACCTCACCTTGCTTTAACCATCTTTCTTTCTTAAGACACCCTACTTATTGAAGAAGAAAATGAAGAGGGAACGATCAATGATAATGAGTCTGTTTTTGATGACTTAGACCTCATGATATATGGGGAATACTATATAACTATGATATGCCCTTCATTCTCATAACTCTTGTTTCTTAGTGGATTTGTCTTGTTATCTTATTTTTTGATGTTCTAAGATTAGCCCTATTTTGATTTCGGGTGTAACTTCTTACACCCACCTTTTTTTGTGAATGTGTAGTATTATTTTTCTTTACAAGAATATAAACACCTTCGTTAAAAAAAGGGAAAATAAATCTTATATACTTATTTGTTAGTTTTTAATAGTTTCATTTATAAGTACTATTAATGTTTTTATATTTGGAAACAAAATTTAGATCTAATAAGTTTTTCTTTCACAATCATGACATCATATGCTTCTTCTCCTATTGCTACTATAGGTTACATCTCTCAAGATGATTAAGGCACATGTTTATATATTCATCCTCACTCTATTATTTTATATATATTTCTTCGTATCCAATGTTAATATCTCTGATATTATATGCATTTCTAGACATTAATTTTGTACATTGATATAACGATTAGGCTATCTTGGGTCAATCTCATGTGAGATGGATTCTACACCTTGCAAAATTGACCCTTAAATTTCAAAATTTAAAATTATTTTTTTGTTGTCTATGGTCCATTTCTTTCTTGTCATAGGCCTACTTAGTACACATTTCATGTGATTTATTGATATATAGTTATATGTAAATGAATTGAATGTGCATTCATTATCACATCTAATTATATCTAGGAGTCATTCACAAGATTTTGTGTATTGAAGTGAATAATCATTCTAATAATACTTCAATTGGAGCACTAAAAGGAAGCTGAATTTGTAGAATCATTCTATGAAATTTGTATGACTGAAAAGTATCCTCTTTGCTAATTTGCATGACCATAAACAAGTGTAACTAAGGGAGAGTTGACTTAGGATAATATTCAACCATTGTGATCTAGTGACTTCCACAAGGCATTTTTACATATTTCTAGTCCTTGACAATCAACATAGGGTGAAGGATTGGGTGAATTATATAGTAGAAGTATGCAATACCCTAAATCCAATCCATTGGTCACAAGATAGATCCACATGAAACATAATTGATCCACAAAGTGCAAAATTGACCTTGATGGATGTGTAAATCTCCCTATAATTTGATAAGCATTCCAAGACTACCAATTTCACAAACTCTAGTGAATGGATTTACTACGATATTAGAATTCATAACTTCTCTTCAAATTAAGAGCCAAGCACACATTTTCTTTGTAGTTTATTTATGAAATCAACATTTATTTTAGAATTATCTAGTCCCAACTAACCACCATTACTTTAATATAAGTTATTTATGACACATTGAATGGATTTATTTAATTATAGATCAACATTAGGAAAATATTTTTTTACTTTTATATTTTGGTGAACTTGTTTTTGTACCCCCTAGGCTCTAACCTTAGTGCTATACCTTCATTATTTTTTAGCATTTCAAATTTCTAAATTTTGGCTAGATTATCATTTTTTAGATCTTTGTAGTGTCTTTATCACCAATTATTGCTATCAAATGCTTACATATTTTCTTCTATGGTTTTGAATTTCATCATGATATATCTCTTTGTCCACCCTACAAACCCTTGGTTACCACATTAGCATTTGTTTCTCATATCTATTTTATATCACAAATATTTCTAATTTCTATATTTGAAAGTGATATTTTGTGCCCTTTTCCCCATATTTCTTTATTTTTCTAATGCTACATGATACTTACAATCCTATTTTCCATTGAAGAGTGCTTGTCTAAACCCTACCACAACTTCCCATTCTAATGAAATTGAAATTTACTTTATTGATAATGTTGAGAACAATATGGACAATTATGATCATGTTGCCCACATGTGCAACAAGACTTTACAAACTCACTAGTTTGGTTAATGTTGAAACTCTTACACAACTAGCTAATACAATTCACAATGTGCACATCACTAAGCTCCATGTATTAGAGAGAGTGCAATCTTTTGTCCTAGGATTGTTGCATCTACTTTTTGCTCCATGCATATACTTACTCCCTCTCTTCCACCAACACTCCTTCCACTATCATTTTCATCCCCATAGTGCTCCCCCTACCTCTATTGTTGTTTCACCACATACAACTATCTTTTTTCTACCTTTCACCTTCTTTGTGTAGGTTTTTATTTCCCAACATAGGTTTTCACACACTTTCATTTAAGATTGATTAAGTTAGTTAGTGTTGGAAGAGTGTGAGTTGTTGATATTTTTCATAAAATTTACACACTACTATTTTTGGATTCTTGAGGTGTATTTCTCTTATTAGTCATATTTGCCACATCCTTACTCTCACTCAACCTATATATGCTAGCCCTCCTAGCTTTATTTTCAATACAAAATTTTATCCTTCATGCAACTTCATGCTTATGTGTTTTCCTAATGGTATTTTGCTTCATGATCATTTGTATCCCTCTAGGAAACCAACTTTTTAATGCTATTTTGTAGAATTCAGACCTATTAGTCGGTACAATTTGGTGTAGAATATATTCTCTAAGGTGATTGCTAATAGATTACTGGAATTCCTTCTTAGATTAATTATCCCCCAACAAAGTGGTTATGTCCCCCAAAAGAGATTTTGGACAGTAGTGTTTGTTCATGAGGTAGTCCATTAACAAAAAGGAAGGGTTCTCAAGATTGACCTTATGAAAGCCTACGTAGGGTGGATTGAAGCTTCCTAGGGAAAGAGACCGCGATGTTTGGGTTTGAGGCCAAGATATTAGATATTGTTCTCCAAATGGTGTTGTCTCCTTTAGGTTTTTTCAAGAGTTCTAGGGGGCTCCGTTAAGGGTATCTTATTTCCCTTTACTTGTTTGTTATTGTGGTGTAAGCTTTGGGGATGATTATTCTTTTGGTTGTTAGCGCAAATGGATTAAGGGGGGTGTCCCCTTCCTTAGTTGGCCCCTAGCTCTCACTAGTAGTGTGGATGCCACAACGATTTTGGGGAAGCATCTATTAGGGAGGCTAAGTCCTTAAAATCCATTATGCTTCGATATGAAAAGGCCTCTTTTAAAAAAATCTATTACACCAAGAGCTCTAACCTCTTTTTGAACACATCCATCACTCATTAGCAAAGGTTTGCTTCTATACTTCGATGTTAGATTGAGGAACTTCCTTCAAATTACCTTGGCTTACCCTTGTTCTTGAAGAAAGTGTTGAATGCTTTGTGGTTGGATTTCATGGAAAAAATTCATTTCATTACACAGGATATCCAACATCCTTAAGATTACATTTGCATGAATAGTAAAGGAACTTGAAAGTATAAGAAAGAAAGTAGAATGAACTTGATACAAATTTCAATGCCAAGACCTTTGGTCCCCAATGGTGGTTATACATGTCACCTAAGCATGTGGAACCCCGAGGTCCACCCCACCGCACTCATGGAGATAATCACATGGCCCAAACACTCAAACAATGAATATACATGGGGATAGGTAGGATTACACACAACACACATGGATTATACACACCATGCATGATCATAGAGTGAAACACCAAATAGAAATACGATACAAGACATCTTAGGTGCTAATCAATCTACATTAGGAGTTAGATGCTAGAGTGCAAGTAGGAGAGTATCATTACATGATCATAAAGGGATTACCTCACACAGGATCCAAGTACCTCTCCATATGGACCAAAATACTTTATCTTACCCGATCTGGTTCTCCATGAGCATACAGGTCTTCCCAAGTCATCCTTAGCCTATACGAGCGCCCAAAACATGCAAGGGGAATTCAACTATCTTGTTTAATGTTTTACCCATGTTTTAATTTAGTTACCACTTGATTATAAGACTACTTATGTTGTGATTGCCAGTGTGCCACTTTGGGTCGGGGACACGTTGGGAGCCACTCCCTCAACTCTCTCTAGTACCTAATCTGAAGGCTCATCCTATTCTACACAAAAAAGGAAACAAGACAAATCAATAATAAAATATTACATATCCATTTTTTGTAGGTAAGTACCATTCTTATGGGGGTGACTCACTCTATTAACTTAAAAACCAAAATACATAAAAGTTCCATTCCCACAAATTAACAATGGTGGGCAATGGATGTGGAGACAATGTATTTCACACCCCTTACAGATCATCCATGCTCGCCGTCGGGCAATGGTTACATAAAAAAGCCAAGCTTTTGGCCAAAGATAGAACCCTTGCAACCCCATTACTAGAAAGTGGTAAAGCAGAATGATTTAACAGTGATTCCAACATTTCTATATTACCACCAGAGACCCTTGAAATATTACATATCTATTACTATTCACATATAATACACAATTGTTCAATCCATAATAACAACATGCTACGACATCCAAATAGATCCAATTTCAAAATTCCATACATATTTTCCATCATTCCACATAAAATATAAAAAAATCCACTTTATTTCTCTTTTCCAAACTTTCGCCAAAAGCCAGGGAATGGTGTTTTCCACCATGAAAATAACTTCAAGAACACAAAATTTTCAAAATTTAAATCTCAAAAATTTAAAGATACCTTTTTGAATCCTATGTATATAGTAGGTTTTCACATCAATTACACAAATCCATCCATTCAATCAAAATTTTGGCACGACAACATTTAAAAAATGGAGTTTTTGCAAATTTTCTCATAACAAATTGAACACACAATTAAAGGGATTGATTTTTATAGAGAATATTTCTTTTGATCCATTGAATCTGTAGCATCGTAAATTGTAACCAATACAATTCATACCTCATATTTGTGCTCCTACTTTAGCGTGTCTTATTTTCATTCCTCCTAGGCTCGTTTTGGCCCCTTCTTACTCTGAATCTGACGTCACTTGTTTGCACCGCAGAGGGCGCCCCATCCCAGAGTTGTCTTCCCCCAGTTGTTGATTTCATGGTCCTATTTTTGGAGGACCAGGACATGGTGGCGCCTTGTTCCATGTCATGGCATTCCACTGCCTTAGTTCTCCTTAAACAGGACCCTATTCAAATTTGGGTAGGCTCTCCGCCTCCCTGATGGATTTTGGTCCTTGTGCCTCAATGTGACCGTTGGAGGTTGGCCTAATTGATAATTTACTTAGGGAACCCTATATAAGGACATCTTATCAATTCATTTGGACATTCACTATCATACCCCATCATTCGTGCATCTATCAAGCATTCTCTAGCATTCAAGGCATTATTTTATCCTTAAAGAATCATGGAGCAAAATCACATCAATCTTTATGCAAGCATGTGTGTTTGATTGGATCATTCATGTTCATGTGTTTGTTATGCTATTACATCCAACATTTGTGATTATATCTAAAGAGCATTGCATCATCAATCTTCTTTTCAACCATTGCAAATCTGAGGTATATCTTACAACATTTACTTCATAATTTACATTATCCAATTCAAGGTTAATTATCTATGATCATGTATGGTGTGTATAATCCATGTGTAAGGAAATTGATTCAGGAGCTATGGTTAAAAATTCTGACAAAGTTCGCAATGACGAACAGGTTCAAATTTTGAAGGAGCGAAAAGTGGAGGACCAGGGAGACCTAGCACAACAACCCTAGAAATTATGCCCAAGCTTTTGACAGTGAATTTAGTGTCTCCCTAATCTAGAAAAGATCCCACTTGTTAGTCTTAGAGTTATAGGACTAGGGCAACCTAGCACCACAGTCTTGACAATTTAGCTTGAATTTCCAACAATAGGTTCCGATCCTCTTTGTTTTGCTTAGATCCCCGCATGTGGCTTTGTCCGATGTTTGTAGCTCTCTATTACTTTTGATTTACTTCAATTATTCATTTCTTTACCCTAAACTTCACAATTTAGATCCAAATTTCAACACAAAAAGGGGAGATAAACTAGTAAGTGAATCCAATCAGTATTTCAACCCTTTTCCTAATTGAATTATGGCTAGATCTATTGAATTCACCCTCCCTTTTAGTGTAATGATATATTAGGTAAGATTAGTGGTTTTATTATCTTAATTGGTGAAACCCCAATTTTACCACCATTATAGATTCAAATGCAAGCAACTAGAATTGAAAAGATTAACAAAATAGAGAGATGTGAGAGTCCTACCTCAAATTTGCACTAAAATGAAAAGTTGAAAATATTCAAAAACTCAAAATGGATCCTTGAATCCACAAAGCAATGAGATATTTGTCACAATCCTAATCTAATGTAACAATCCCAAAAAATTCTCCAACAAATCCCTCCCCAATCATCATTTGAAAATCTAACCATAGGAGGGTTTTGAGCACTCAACATTAAAAAATAGACTAAACCCCATTAGCCTTTTTACCTTTTAAAAATAATAAACAATAATTATGAAATAAATCATATTATTAATTCCCCCATTTCATCTATATGCCTTGATTATGTAGTGCACATTAAAATGAATATATATAAGACACATTTTAATTCTGAAGTATTAAATTGCAATTAAAACCATTAAATCCATTTTCACATTAGATTTGATGATAAAATGTAATTAAACATGATTACTCAAACACTCTTTACTAGTTGACCACAAGGGGATGTCTGGGCTTTCTAGACATTACCAACTGCGGTAGTTGGGGTATAAAATGGTAAGAAATAGGGAATCCTACTCAATTAAGTATAATGGGTAAGGTATAGTGACAATTATAATATGAATCAATAGTCAAACTTTTGATGATTTGGGAGAGCATTTCTCTTGTTTATTTATAGACATACCGAGATAAGACCGCACTTCATTTCATCTTGATTAAGTCTACCTATAAAATTATTAAAATTAAATGTAACATAAATATTAAATTTTATTATATTGTGAAGATATAACACATTCACTTCATCTTTTATATTTTGTTTCACTTCCCCACCAAAGAGTCATTTTTTTCCTTTCGTTTTACATGGTTTATCTTGATTATTCATAGTTTCCTTATTGCCCTAGCACACCACATTATTTGTTTATTCACCTTTCCATATTAGCTATATGTATTTTATGATTCTTACATACTTTAGGACAAGTGGTTCTGCAATGGGTGAAAAATTAGGGTTTTACCATTAAATGTGGCAAAATCGCTAATTTTTGCTTAGAGACCATCACATAAGGGAAAGATGGAATTTGATAGATCTAGATTTTGATCAGATTATTGGTTTCCTAAATGGAGTTGTTCTTTCCCTTTGAATTGAATTGAATTAATTAAAGATGCTGAAATTAGGGTAAATGTGTGGATATTGAAGTAATTATGCATAAACAGTGAGCTACAATTGACAAACAGAGCCACAAACCCGGATCTAAGCAATAGATGAAGGTTCAGATCTATTCCCAGGAGTTTGGCCCGAATTGTCGGGATTGTGGTGGTGGTTGCCCTGGTCCCCCAAACTTTTCATGGTTTACAGGGGAACTTGTTCGTCTCTATGAATCCTGTCGTTCCTCTAAAATGTAGCTCTGTACGTGTTCCCGCACACAATAGAAAGGGGGAAATGGTTGGGAATAGGGGTTTGCGTTAGGTCAAACCCTAGTTTTTGAATTAACCATGAAAGAAAATTGAAATGTAAATGAAGTACTGTAATGGAAATGCTTTCCTTTTGAGGGAAAGGCTAAAAATATTTGAAACACTAATGATATATCTTTTAATGAAGTTTTGTTTATCTTCACAAGGAATTAAGGTTTCATGTAGATAGTCTTCATAAAACATAGAACATGAATGTCATCTCCAATGCTTGAATCTTAACTTTACTTCTGCTCCAGTGCTTTATAGAAGACCGATTGCTTGCTCACTTGAATGTAGAATGTAACTGAAATCTTGAATTTGAATTATGAATGTGCTATATCAAAATGATAGGGGTAGATCTCCTTTTATACATGTTAGTAAAAAAACAAATTAATTTTTCGATCTAGGTTCCCACTCAAATTGAGTTACTATTATGAGGCCCCAAAATGGGCCCTTTTTCAGAGGGCCATGGTGCCCAACACCATGGTCCTGGACATCAAGGCCCCAGGATCTTGGGGAGGAAAGTGTAGATAGTAAAAATATTGAGTTTGATACATCGTGTGAGCAGAATCAAAGCTTCAATTAGGCCTTAAAGGATGATTGCCAAAGTGAGGGCCCAAGTGAGGACAAAATTGTAAGGGAGTGCAATTTAGGATGCTACAAGTTGGTATTTGTATAATTAGGGGGACATCTTACGCATTTGATCCACCCTCTCTATTTGCTCTATAATTTCATTTAAAAGTTTTTCTTTTCATTTTGAACATTGTTTATAAGTAAGTTAATTCCTTCTTGACAACTTATTTCATGATTTTCTACGTTGTAATCTATTAGAATAACCTATTATTCATCAATCTAAGGTCTTGTGTGATCAAATTAGGTTAGATTTGCGATCATTATTGCATCTTTTAAATGTCCTTTATTAGATCTAATTCAACACATGAATAAAAACAAAAAAAAAATATTTTCTTTCGATTCACATCTGGGTTATATGATAGAGAGATCATGGTGGCAACTTGATATTATATATTTGTCTATCTTAAGTGTTGGATAATTCTAATGCATAGGCTTCATTTCGCTAGTTTCTTAGAGGAGTGGTAGGTGGTGTTGAAGTTTATGCGGTAGTGGGTGATAGTTTTTAAAACAGGTTGGATTGCAAGTTCTTTATGCGATCTACTTTAAAGGGGTTGTGTTTTAAACTATTGATTGAAAAAATAAATCTCTCTTTTTTTTTGTATTTAAATAACACATAACCTTTGAGTTATTTAGATAGCTCATTTGAAACCAAACTTGTGTGTTTTAATGAAGAAACTAATTTGTAAGTTTTATGAAAGAAATTAATATGATTTCAAATGAACTATCTAAACAAATCAAAACTTATAACATGTTTAAAATTACAGAACTCTTGATTCTTTGAATTTTTAGGGTTGATAGTAGAAATGATCAGCTGTTTGAAGAACATAGGTTTGTCCAACCCTAGAATGTGTTGAAAGTCCTAGATATTAATGCCATGGGAAACAAGATTTTAGCCCTCGGTCGAGATGTTAGTACTTCGAGTAATTTCACATAATTTTTAAGCACGATTATGATGCATCTTGTTGCCTCCCACAATAAGGGCCTATTGGAGGTGATGAGTCAAAGCTGAAACACAAGGATAATAATTCCACTTTCACTTGTGGCAAACTGCAAACCTCTTTCCATCTCAGACGTGTAGACACTGAGCAATGCCAAGCAAGTTGATTGAAAACCATCATCTTCTTATTCTTTGCCACCTGTGCCCATGCAAACGTTTACTTTTCCTTTCCTTACATATACAAACAAAGCTTGTGTTTCATCGCATAACACAGTCCAGTGAGAAAAGATTCAAAAGAAGCATAAGAAAACAATGGGGGACATCAAAGAAAGAAAGGATGCAGAATATTACACAGTGGAAAAACCTTTGCTTAATGATCATGGAGTAGAAAGAGAAGTAATGAAGAAGAGACCCCAACCCCCCTATGGAGGAGACTATGCCAAGAGCATTGTTTATGCTGGTCTTGACGCCATTGTCACTTCTTTCTCCTTGGTTGCTGCCATTTCAGGCCTCCATATGCCCGCTGGTACTATTTGTTTTCACAGAAGTTTTTCACAGTTGACATGATTTAAGATTCAATTCTAACTTGTTTTGGATTCGATATTAGCTTTGGTTTTCTAGTATTCTTGCATATTTGTTTTGTTTAGAGAAGTTTTAGTATAGACGCCATTGTTCTTTCTTTCTCTTTGCTTACCCAGTTTGGGTAGATGCCTATCTCGTATGGATAGAAGTACCTGAGTATGCCTTTGAATCGTACATATATTAAAGTGAAAGTAAGATGCCTATCTCGTATGGATAGAAGCACTGAGTATGCGTTTGAATCGAACATATGTTAAAGAGTTGAAAAAAAATAGTGAAATTTTGTGGTTATGGAAGTTGGGCTCTGGATTTTTCACTTATTTATGTTGTGTCTGATGCAGTGGAAGTTTTGGTGTTGGGATTTTCAAATCTGGTGGCGGATGGAATATCCATGGGATTTGGGGATTTTCTGTCGAGTATTACAGAGAGAGATTTGGCTGCCAGCGAAAGAGAGGTTACAGAGTGGGATGTGCGCTATAATCTGCCTCCTCAGGTCACACAGCTTGTAGCCACTTATCAGTCTCTTGGGATGGACCATCAAGATGCCGCCACTGTAAATACCAATTTTCTCTCCTTCTGTTGAAAGAAATTGGGTCTCTTGTGTAAGATGATTGTTGATTAACATGGTATATGTAAATGTGAAAGGAAATCGGGTTTTCATTTAGGTCTTAGTGGAGAAATTTGGGTTTTCATTTAGTAGGGGAATTGGGTTTTCATTTAGTACTTAGTAGGGAAAATTAGAGTTTCATTTGGTAGGGGGAATTGGGTTCTCATTTAGTACTTAGTGGGGAAAATTGGGGTTTCATTTAGTACTTAGTAGGCAAAATTAGGGTTTTATTTAGTAGGGAAAATTGGGTTTTCATTTAATGGAGGAAATTTAGTGTGGATGTGATTGTTTCAGGTTGTGGAGATATTTTCCAAGTACACTGACATAATGGTGGGCCAAAAATTGGCTACCCAAAAGGGAATCTTGCCTCCTGGTGAAGGAGAATGTGCATGGAAAAATGGAGTGGTGACATTTGTGGCATTCCTGGCATTTGGATGCACTCCTCTGCTTTCTTTTCTGATTCTTATTCCATTTACAGAGAATGTTTATCTGAAGTTTGGAGGGGCCTGTCTTCTTGCTGCATTAGCTCTTATTCTTCTTGGCCTGGCCAAAGCCAAAATCTCAGGGCATAACTATGTTACATCTGTGTTAATGGCTCTCTTCAATGGAGGACTTGCTGCAGCTGCAGCATATTTCATTGGATGGACTCTCAGAAATATTCTTGGCCTTCAAGACTAGTAATCAGCTCCATTCTTTTATAAATGGATTAGGCAGGTGTATATTTTCCAGTAACAGGTATATATATTTTCCAGTAACAGTGACTCACAAAAGTGTGGAAGATGATGTCTAATTTGTCTGGTTGAACTTACCTATTGTAAGAAGGTTGGGTTAGATTGTGTGAGATTTTTTATCATCGAATCACACTATTCACTCCCTGATGATAGATGATGATGGATGATGATGGATGATGATGGATTAGCTTAAGGAGTTGTAAATCTTATAGCTTTGATTGAACTTTGACCTGTTAATAAACTTTGAACATTTTGTCCACACGTTCATTGTAGGATCTTTAAAGTGCCTCATGACAGTTCGTTGCCTTGGATAAGCCTTATTAAACATTTTATGGGACCGAGCAAATTAAAGTGAAATTAAAACTAAAAGATCATTTATTAAAGGAAGATTAAGGTAAAATTATTCTATAAATTTATAGTAAGATTTTAAAGAGAATAATTTTATTTGTTAAATTAAGGTGCGTTGATTGGGACCACTTATTTTGAATTTTGAGGAAGATTTGGAAAAAGGAATATAGGTGGAGAACCTTTAGAAGTTAGTGAAAGGTAGAGAAAGGTATATAATGTCCTCCAACTCACTCCAAAATATAAAATAATTTTCAAGATTCTTTCAAAATGAGTACTTTTTTAATTATTTAATTATTTAATTATTTTCTTCAATTTAATTTAATAAAAGAGAGAAGAGATGTTAAGAACTTAAACTTAATTATTTTCTTCAATTTAATTTAATAAAAGAGAGGAGATATAAAATAAAATTATTTTCAAGATTCTTTTAAAATGAGTACTTTTTTAATTATTTAATTATTTTCTTCAATTTAATTTAATAAAAGAGAAGAGATGTTGAGAACTTAAACTTAATTATTTTCTTCAATTTAATTTAATAAAAGAGAGACAAGATTCTTTTAAAATGAGGACTTTTTTAATTATTTAATTATTTTCTTCAATTTAATTTAATAAAAGAGAAGAGATGTTGAGAACTTAAACTTAATTATTTTCTTCAATTTAATTTAATAAAAGAGAGAAGAGATTTTAAGAACTTAAAAGCAGTTTAGCTTCTTATTGAGTTATTGAGTTTAGCTTCTTATTGAGTTTAGCTTCTGATTGTGATATAAAAGTATTTGTATAGTTTAGCTTCTGATTGTGATATAAAAGTATTTGTATTTTGGGATTTTGATTGTTGAATCCATTTTTATACAAATATATCTATATAGTTTAAATATGTCTAGAGGGTTTTTAAAAGCAAACATTTAGAATGTACAAATCTACTTCTTGAAAAATCTACAAATCAAATTAAAGGAATATTATAGAATGGTACAAATCTACTTCTTAAAAAATCTACAAATCGTCAATTTAAATCCAACTTCTTAAAAAATCTACAAATCGTCAATTTAAATCCAATCTACATTCTGAGCTTTCTTGAACTCAATTTATCCCCATTTCCAATTTCGTGTAAGGTAAATCTAATCTAATCTACATTTTGAGCTTTGAGCTTTCTAGGATCTGATTTATCTTTGAGCTTTCTAGGATCTGATTTATCCTTTGGGCTTTCTAGATATGTAGAATAGATTGTTTAATATAATCTTTTCATCCTATTTAGAGAATCCAAATTAGATTCAATTTATCCTTTGGGCTTTCTAGTTTTGAGCTTCGAGAGCTTTCTAGGATCTGATTTATCCTTTGGGCTTTCTAGATATGTAGAATAGATTGTTTAATATAATCTTTTCATCCTATTTAGAGAATCCAAATTAGATTCAATTTATCCTTTGGGCTTTCTAGTTTTGAGCTTCGAGCTTTTTAGGATCTGATTTATCCTTTGGGCTTTCTAGATATGTAGAATAGATTGTTTAATATAATCTTTTCATCCCTATTTAGAGGATCCAAATTAGATTCAATTTATCCTTTGGGCTTTCTAGTTTTGAGCTTCGAGCTTTCTAGGATCTGATTTATCCTTTGGGCTTTCTAGATATGTAGAATAGATTGTTTAATATAATCTTTTCATCCCTATTTAGAGGATCCAAATTAGATTCAATGTATCCTTTGGGCTTTCTAGATATGTAGATATGTAGAATAGATTTCTATTATTTTTTAATTCTATGGTTTTAGTGGTTTTTTTTTTATATTGAGTCTATATAAGATCATTTGATATAATCTAATTTTCTGATTTTCTAAATATATAAGATCATTTGATATAATCTATTATTCTTTAATTTTGTCATTTTGTAAATATGTAGGATAGAGTACTAAATTTTTATTTTTATATGGAGTCATATATATTTTCCATGTTTAATAATTTGTATATTTTTACAATTTTAATTTTTATCTACACATGCTTAAATGTGATGGTAGAGAGACCCATGGATGTTTTTCTTTTAATAGAAAAATATTTTACCATGTTGAAATGTTTAAAGTGTTTTTCACTTGACGATATTATGTATTGTTTTAGCTGTTTATTATTATGCTTTATATTGAAATAGTAAAATATTTTACTATGCTGAAATGTTGAACAGTTTACTAAAGTGTTTTTCATTTGAAAAAGTTATGTATTATTTTATTTTTTTTTCATTATTTTTTATTTTTTATTTGTAAGAGAATGTATATGTGTTACTTCTATTATATAGATTTATAAGTATTTTGTTTACATGAGATATCAACATAACTTGGTTTGAATTTTGTTTTTATTTTGGATGGAAATAATTGTTTTTGTCATTATTCTTTATTTGTAAGAAAATGTATATGTGCTACTTTTATTATATAGAAAATGTATATGTGCTACTTCTATTATATAGAAATTTGTAAGAAAATGTATATGTGCTACTTCTATTATGTAGAAAATGTAGAAAATGTATATGTGATGAGATATCAACAGAATTTGGTTTGAATTTTGTTTTTGTTTTGGATGGAAATAATTGTGTTTTGGATGGAAATAATTGTGTTGCGAACAATGACGATGGAAGATTTGTTGGTTGACAAAGATTAGTGAATCCAATTGGTATGAAAGATGAAGATTGGTTGATTCTTGTAAGCCACAACAAAAGAGCTAAGATTTGTTGGTTAACAAAGATTAGTGAATCCAATTGGTATGAAAGATGAAGATTGGTTGATTCTTGTAAGCCACAACAAAAGAGCTATTGGATCAATCTTGTAAATCTTACATAATGGTTTTGAGTGCTCAATATACCATGAGTTTGTTTTAGATGGTAATATTTTTTCTGGATGGTTATTAAACTTTGGGAAAGAAGAAAAAGACTACTTTGAGAAGAACAACCTATATGTCATGTCAATTTTGGTTATTGAGTTGTAGAGTTGTAGACTACATTGGAATATGTAATTAATGCTTGGATTCTTCAAGGCGGGTATTGGAATGTGTAAACCAACTTGGACATTCCATTTAGTGGGTGAAAATGCTAGAAAGATGTGCTTAAAAAGGTGATAATATAATTAGCAAGTAAGAAAATTCTGTTAAACCAACTTGGACATTCCATTTAGTGGGTGAAAATGCTAGAAAGATGTGCTTAAGAAGGTGATAATATAATTAGCAAGTAATTGGAATGTGTAAACCAACTTGTACATTCCATTTAATAGGTGAAAATGCTAGAAAGATGTGCTTAAGAAGGTGATAATATAATTAGCAAGTAAGAAAATTTTGTTAAACCAGCCATCACTCCAAAGGAAAAGGGCTGAACCCGATTTCGGCTTATTACCGGCATGACATAACCAACTGGAGGCGCACAGATGTGACCCCCCATACGGACATTCCATTTAGTGGGTGAAAATGCTAGAAAGATGTGCTCAAGAAAGTGATAATATAATTAGCAAGTAAGAAAATTCTGTTTACACGAGTGTTGAAGGATTGAAGGTTGAAGAGGAGAAAGAAAGGATTGTAATCTTTGGTTTTGAAGAGAATACAAACTTGGGCCTCTCTTCATGGTGGAGTTTTTTTTTTTAATGTTTTTCAGATAAACACTATGTTATGTGTTTATATCTTCTATTCCATATTCATTTGTGTTGCTCATTTAATTTATTGCAATCTCTATTTTGATTATCTACTACATAAAATCAAATTTACATTTTTAATTTATAGTTGTTTACCTTCATTTCTAACATTTGGTATTAGATCTTGGCAAACTTTGCTTCTTGGGTGGAAGTGTTGAGGTTTTTTTGACCTCTATAGAGAGTTTCAGTTGAATTTGTTTTGCAAATTTGTATAGAAGCCATGGCTACATCCTCCATCCTCATCTGGTTTGGATATTGAAAAGTTCAATAGAACCATACCAATTATGAGTTGCAAAAGTTGAAAATGGAGGATTTCATTGAAGAAATAGATCAATGGTTGTCAACAATAAAGGAAAAAAAACCAAACAAGATAGATCAAGATGAATTTGATAAGACGAATAAGAAAGAATGAGAAACCATCCGAAATTGTCTTATAGATTCTATCATATTGAACGTTTATGAAGAGAAAACAATTCATGTAATCCATGAAAATGGTTGGGTGAGATCAATGAGACCAATATTATGGTAGATAATTTGTATTTAAAGAAAAACTATTTTCTCTTATAATGAAGGATGTTGATTCAATATAAGAGAATTTAATTTTACTTTTAGTTAGTTAGCTTTCGCTGATATTGATGTATATATGTTTTTTTTTTTCACTCGTGGGAGAATTTTATCGTTTCTTTTAGTGTTGATCTTAAGGAACCCACAAAGAATTCTCTTGTTGCAACGATATAGTCACATGAAATAAGAAAGAAAGCTATGGATAGCTCATCAAATACTCTTCATGTCAAGGGAAGGGCCAAGGAAAGATACAAGTCCAAGGGTAGATCTAGGATTGGGTAAAAACAACATAGTAGTGTGTTGAAACTATAGAACAAGAGGGCATGTGAAAAGTACTTTGGTACAAGGGATAAACCCTTTATGAAATACTATATCTAATGAATATTGGTTGATTGATTCAAGATGTCCCTACCATATGAATATTGGTTATGTTGTGTTATTCTTATTATCAAGGTTTAAATCTCATTTAGATGTTATTGTTGAATAATTAAATTGAAGATGAAATATTCATTTGTCACGTAACCAATTTATATCTCCAAATTAAAAAACTAAACTAGACTGAAAATTCACCCTCAACCAGTCATTAACTCCAAAGGAGTAATGAGCTCCTGTTTGGAATGAGAAAGCAATCGAAATCTTAAAAAAAAATTTGCTAAAATTGATTAAGATATTTTTATTATTGTTATCTATGTGGATAATTTGATTTTGATAGGGAACAGTGTCATTTTGATCATTGAAATAGAATTTGAGTTATAGACTTTTGGATTAACTTACTATTTTTAAGTTTTAAAGTTATAGCTTTTTTGTTTCTGTTTTGTCTTTTCTAACTGTATTTTTTTGAAGTTAAGCTAATAAAAATAAAGTTTGGCAAAATATGACAATTATGCTCTCTTAGTCAACGACTCTCAAAGTTGGTAAGATCTGGAGAAAGGATGTGAGAACTGCTAAACTCATTGGTAGTTGGTAAGATCTGGAGAAAGGATGTGAGAACTGCTAAAACTCATTGGTAGCAACTAGTAAGTTGATAATGATTGCAATAATATAAGAAGTAGGTTCCACAAAATACTGGAGCCTTACTGGGAAATTTGCGGCATCATACCCACAATTTATCTGATATCTTTTACTATTAGATTTGTGGCCAAGTTCAATGCAAGGGCTATATATATACAAATTGGGTGGGAGCAATTCAATGCAAGGGCTATATATATACAAATTGGGTGGGAGCAATCAACAAGTAGCATATTACATTAGGTTAAATTAGTTGCAATGTCAAAGAATAATTTGTTCTAACAATCAAAGTGCTCTTTAGTTCACCAAGAATCGTGTCTTCTGTGCAAGAACCAAGCCTATCACATTAAGTACCACAAGCTTTATGAACTACTGAAAATTCTCAATACCCTATGTTGAGACAAAGGACCAAGTGCCAAATTTAATCATCATTATGTTTCAAGAGTAGTTGTCTGAATGTGCTTATTGTGATGAAAGATTATTGTCATTTCATTTTATTACATACAAATGTACAGACTATGTTACACTAGATGTAACATAAATATTACAATTTCACATTAGAGGGGAATACTAGAATGTTAATATTCCATTGTGAAGATTTATCCTGGACATGGATTGCATAGCGATGTGACATTGTAATGTGCATCAATTTATGCAACACGCATGACATGACTACAATCTAAGATGGACTCTAAAACGTTTTTCTGAAACTAAAATTTAATCATTAAAACCACACACAGGCCATGAAACTTTAAAAGCATATTTCAATTCAAGAAAAAAAAAAGTACAGCTTAAATTCCATTTATCACTTGAATAAGCATGGTAAGCAATGAGAATCAGACCTATTTTTTTCATTGCCCTGCAACGTGCGATATACACAAAAGCTATAGATATATTTCTGGCTTGTGAGACCCCATTAGGAAGCCTGGTAGAAGGCAATTTGATTTTCCATTTTCCCACATATATATAAATTTCTCATCTTCAACCCAGGAACTTATCATAACCATCGAAACTCATTAAAATAACAGCCAAGTAATTTGATGGAGTACCTCTAACCAAACAATTTTTTATTGGACAAATGCATATATTAATATGGCCCACAATTTCTACTAAAGCATCTCAGTTAACAGATATTGCAGAGAGAAATTGAATAAAATTTGACACGGAATGAATTCAGAAGAGCACTCTGATCCATTATTTGCACTTATTGAACATCTCCTTTATGGTTAGATTTTTGCACACAAAAATCATTCAGAAGTGCAACAGCAGTTGAAAAACAGAAATCATCTAATGCATTTGATAGCAATTGTATCCAATCTAATCTTCTCACTTAGACATCATCCCACGCACTTGTCATGTTCTGAAATTTTGTCTCTTCAATCTTGCTTTTTGCTATACAATTTTATATATTGAAAAGCTTTAAATCTTTGTTCTGTTCTTTGAAGAATTCTATATACCTCAGCGAAGACAATACTTTGAATTTTCATGTAACATGTATTAGGTTTGTTTTTTGAGTATTTTTCAGTGTCAGTAAAATGCATTTAGTTGATTATTTACATAAGGAAAAGAAAAAGAAAATAAAACCTGTTGTCGTGGTACAATGTAATTCTTAACCCATTATTATTGGTTATAATCCCACTAAGCTTTTTACTAGACCAACCTGTAGCCATTATTTATGTTCATGCATTTTATGATGCAGGGCAACTTTTGTGCACTTGCCGAGTAGACCAGAAAAGGCAAGCAAGGCATGCTCTGGAATAAACGACCCATAATAAAGATTTCTCCTCTTTCATTTCAAGGTACTACCATTGGCATGCATTAGTAGCCAAGCTGAGCCATCATTAGAATGTTTATTAATTTTATGAAACATTCCATTTTTGGTCATTACTAAAACGTTCATGCATGTGCCAAATAGACAGGACAAAAACCAAGTCATGCTTTTGGAATACAAGAAGACACGCGATATGTATTCTCTTATTTCATCCCAAGGTCCACTCATATGTATGCATTGTTAGGTTGTAGGTTGCCTTCTACCATAATTGTACAAAACACAGTTTCTAATAGTTCATAATCCTGTATCATTTGCGTTGGCATGAACCTCCTTAAAACCAAGTCCTGCTTTTGGAATACAAGAAGACACACGATATGGATTCTCTTATTTCATCCCAAGGTCCACTCATATGTATGCACTGTTAGGTTGTAGGTTGCCTTCTACCATAATTGTACAAAACACAGTTTCTAATAGTTCATAATCCTGTATCATTTGCGTTGGCATGCACCTCCTTTAATGATTTCAATTTTCAACTATAGAGCATACTTCCAAGGTACCGAGCCTTTTTAGATCAAATTATATCATATAATGTCACATCTCTTCCATCATTCCGATGCAGCATCCCTAAAATTCAACGTAACAGCATCAAGAGCTGCTGCATGCAAGAGAAATGTTTCTCCCATTTAAGCAATTTTTATGATCTTAACCACTTCTTAACCTCGCCAATTTTGAATTGTTACATATAAACAACAACTAATATAATTGTAAATAAAATCAAACCCTCGTAGTTGCTCTTGAACTACTTTATAGTATACCAGTAAAAATCATTTCACCTGCAACACTATATGGAGGGAATTTTGCTTAAAAAAACCCTCAATACCTTTCTTAAATTTAAATAAATGTGAGCCTCACAACAATAAACTGGTTGTGCAAAGCAATGCTAAACTTTAGAAGGACTATGAGCCCCACTACTCAATAAACGTCATCTTTAAGGATACTCGCCAATCAGACCTTTGATCATCAAAACCTTGATGCAAAACATTTATTGGCTTATCCAAAATGAGAAAAAGAATATCAAAACCTTGGTTTAGGATGCTCAAATTAGAGATCCTTACCAAAGGCAGCATAACAGAGAACAGGAACTTTCTTCTAAGCCACATAGAAGTGTAGATCAGAATGTCTGACCATGACATACTCGTTAGATAAATAACCCAACAAGACATGCTAAAATGTAGAATACATCCAATAGCAGGAGACATAAATTACGTAACCTACATGCCAACTCACGTGGTATTCTCTAATGTTCCTGAAACCCATTGAATGGCGATTCGAGCTGCTTATGGTGGCAGCACTTCACTTTTTGTACTTTTCAACTTCCTCTTGATTTGGAAATAAGCCCATAAGCCTTCCTGCAGAGCTTTCATATGCAAACATAAATCCACCCAATAGTCCAATGAGACCTGCAGTATACATGCACGATCCCCTCAAACCACATCTTCCACCTGTTACACACATTCAGATCAAAATCAGCAAGCAAACACTATGTAACTTAGATTCAAGATGTAAAAGAAGTGTTAATTATCAAGAAGTAGGCTGCTCTCCCTCAATACTATATTACTCAGGCTGAAAAGCTTTGTAATCATCTCCAATGGATTTGCAAAATCATTACATTAACGAAGTCAACGACTCTACCATTTTGCACCAGACTGCATTAGGACAGCATACACATCGACATTTATTTGCACAACCACGAGATTTTCAACTCAGGTCATTGTGACAATAAGTTCCCACATTACAGCTTAACCACGTCCACTGGACATGCTCAACAACGTTGTACGAGGCAAATCTTAAATTATCGTGATTTGTGATCACGAGATTAGAACAAATCTGCAAACTTGCATAGAACATTATGAAATATTTGCAAAGTTGTGTCACAATAAAGACGTAATCTAGAATTAATTTTAAAAAATGCTAGGCCTAGAAGTAAGCCTGGTGAACATTTGCTAAACAAATGAGGTCTCAAGAAAACTTACATTCTCATGCACCATAGTTATGGAATTGAAACAAAATTGCTAATTTTTTAACAGTTTTATGAACCTGATCTGAAGTGAACAGAGAAATTGGAAAACAGATATTGAAAAGAGAACTGTCTTTTTAGTATTTTAAACAAAAATCTGAGATCTCTAGAAAGTAGATATCCAACTTGAATGAACCTGATCTGAAGTAAACAGAAAATTTGGAAAACATATATTGCAAAAAGAACTGTTCTTTTTACACAGAAATTTGAGATGCCTAGATATTATACATCCAACGTGAATCAAATTAAAACATAAATTAAATTAATTAGTTACACTCTTTTCAGAAACTACATAAAATTCTTCAGCATTCAACTTGAGAATTCTTCTAAGATAGAGCAATTAGTGGGGTAGGAGACTACTATGAGACCTTGGAAGGTATCCTTGTATTAAGCATTAGTGTTGATATACAATCGTGGTTTGAATAATCAGCTGTGCTAAAGTATGTGGTAAGTTAGCTTGGCAGAAAAATGTCAGTTATTGAGAGTACTAACTAATAAATGGACGTATATGCATAATAATAAATAAGTAATGGCAAAATGTTCAGAGAGAGTGAAAAGTCCAACCCTATAGATGTTTGATTTGTGAAAAATTTCTTTATCCAACTTCCAGTGGAAGGTTTGCATATATGCACAAGGAAAATTTGGAACCCGTAGGGACCATGAGATAATTTCGTACCCGAGGATATTTTATCATTGTAAAGAGGCAGATAGGAAGCAGATATTCCAAGGAATTTTTTTATACAATTTGGGTCTTTTCATAGAGTATTGGCATATCAGTTTCCAACCAATGAAAGAAATACCTTCTAGTGCTCATGTCAGTTATGTGTGTATTTCAGGTGCCACATGAGATAAGTTGCACTATGTTTCCCAGTAACCCTGAATCATGGGAAGATTTTTTCACATTTTCAAGAAACTTTAAGACGTAAAAGAAAACTATACGAGTATCACCAAAGCCAAATGGCATGCTGAAATTGGCAGGTCTGGGATAAATCTAGCCATTCATTTATAAGTGCATCTTGTTCAGGTGTAGTACCAATCATAAGTATGGACACCTAGCAAAAGAATGACCTTTGGAAGAGCAGCAAAAAATTCCATTCCATCAAGGGGGGTTGCTAGCACAAGGAAATGAGGAAAAGTTTTCATAAGACAAAGAAGCAGCATATTGCCAAGGCTAGCTGCAGAAAGGTGGGGGAATTCAGCAAGAATGACAAAGCTTGAGCTAATGACCATAAGGGAGCTGAGAGGCAAAGGATGAAAAGGTGAGACAAGTGCCAAACAAGGTGTTAAGGATAGAAGCTTGATGGAGAAATTTGTGTTTACAAATACATTGAAAGCATCCTAGATGAGGCTCAGAAAGGCAAGCCGACAAAAGAATCCATGTGTAAAATGTCCAAGGGAAGGGGAATATAGGACCAGAAAGGTAAAAGGCACAGACCAGATGGTCATTTGGGGAAAACGGAAGGAACTAATGAAAATAAGGAAACAAGAGATTGGCCCATCATTGTATCAAGTAGTGAAAAGAACACATCTGACCGAGTCAAAGCAAGAGGGACAGAGACAGTATTAATATGAAGATTCTGAAGAAGCCTATTAAAGAGGTGGCTAGTTATCAGCGCCTCTAGGTTCTAACAACAACTACTTGAAAAGAGTTATAAGATTCATCAACTTTATTTATTAGAATAAATGGGAATGCATGCTCCTTTGAAGAGACAACTATTGAAAGGTTCAATTAACAAGGAGAAACCAATTACTCTTTTGTTGAAAGAACCTAGACTTAGAGCCAGTTAAGTGGAAAGTTATGATGAAACCCTGTGGAGTAAAGCAATGAGAAGGGTAATTGATACTTAAGGTCACAGCATTAGCAATTTCCTAGAAACTCAATTTTCTGTGATTTGTTTGAGGCCTCCAAAATCTGGATGTCATGTATGTGTGAAGATTAAGGAGAATGTCCCACTCCATAAATCCCCTTATAGATTTGTAATAATGTAAATGGAAAAGTCCAAGTATAGGGATTCTATGGGAATAGAGAGGGAATAGAGAAGTGAAAGCACCTAAAAGGTTCATTGGGCTATGATGCCCATCTTTGTTGAGAAGTTAAGGCATTTAAAAGGATATTGAAGACTTCGGAGAAAGAGTTTCTAAAGAAAAAATTTGTTAGCAAGGTTGTCTAGAAGCTATGTTCCATAGAGTCTCAGGGCTGGGGGGGAGGGGGCCAAGGACCTCAATTTGCGGTCAGGGGGTGGAACCCCTTCTTGTGACGTATTCACACATCGCCCCATTGCAATGGGGATCCCTACTTTTTGCTTTCTTGGGTTAGTTTTCTTTGCTTAGTTGTCTGGTCTTGGCTTTTAGCCTTTGCATTGGAGAGTTGCCAGAGAGACCATTAGGATAGGGGGGTCTGCTTGAGTTGAGGTGGGTCAGTAGGTGGTCCAGGTCAGGGTCTCTTTGAAAGCCTTCTCTAGGTTTGGCTTTGCTCTTGTTTCTAGGTGAAGTCTTGATTGAGTTTGAGGAAGTCCTTATATCCTGCTAGGAGTCTTGCCTTTTGAGACCTATGTCTTTGAGTTAAGGAAGTGAATGAAGGTTTGTGAGTGAGTATCATCAAGGATTTCCCATTTGAGGGTTTGAGATTGGTCCAGTTGATGAATGATGAAGTTCTAGGCATTTGATTGATGTGTAACTGACCTATTTATCCTTGGAAAAAGCCTAATGATCAAGTCTAGACTTGAAAATTTGGAGAAAGGTCAAGAATTTGAGCATTTTAGGAAATTTTGCTCTGACCCTTCCAAAGCGTCCAGAGCGAAATCCTTAGAAAGGCCTAATTTGTCATCAAAAGCATTGAGTTGACATCAGCTTGAAGGCAAATGGACTTGATTAAGATGAAGGAAGGACCTAAAAGCCAAGTCTAAGAGCAAAGTTGAGGGGAAAATGAAGAAATTGGGCTTAAAACATGAATTTCGCTCATGACCCTTCCAAAGGGTCCAAAGCAAATTTCTCTAAAAACCTCTCCTGCTTCTAGCATATAGGTTAAAATCCTTGATTCCACGCCTTGGGTGAATGAAAAATGAACTTATACATGCCTTTCGAAATGAGCTAAACCAAGTGAAATGAGGAAAAGTGAGGAATTTGTGCAAAAAAGCGAACTTCGCTCCTGACCCTTCCAAAGGGTCCAAAGCGAATCTCATTATAGGTCCTATCCTTGGAGAGGATCCAAAGCGAAATTAATCTTAATATCTTCTTGTTGATGATTTAAGGTAAGAAATGCCATGTTAGAATCAATATATCATGTGTACTTAATCATCTTTTGTTTGTTTTGCAGATCAACAAAATCAAGATGGAGGAAGATCAAGCCAGGACAAAGAGGACCTATTCAAGTTCCATCATCATCAAGGACAAGGAGGACCTATTCAAGTTCCATCATCATCAAGGGCACTTTAAACGTGTGGAGGACTCGAAGTGCTTCAAAGTTGGAAGACTTCAAGTGTTCAAAGAGTTGCACGTAATAGACCAAGCTATCCTCAAGGACCTCATTCTACCACATGGAGAGATCACAAGATGTCAAAAAGAGGGATCTTGCGAAGAGAGATATGCTACCAGAAAAGGAGTGACTTGACTGTGAAGAGGCTTCATCAAACACATGAGAGTCAAGGGGGTACATCATTCATCAAGTGCATCAAAGACAAAGGAGGATCGACCAAGGTCATCATAGAGCAAGTACCAAACAAGGTGGCATCCCAGTAACCGTTCCTCCAGTCAGAAGGGTCCACATCAGCGTGTCCAGATTCGATGAATCCCACCTATGTACGGAGACACAAACTCCGATGCACCTACCCCTATTTCCCATTGGTTCTCATGCATTAAATGTAATTTTCTCATTGGCTAAAGGAGTTTCTTGTAACAAACCCTAATTAGGGTTTTCCATCTTGTAATCCTAGCCATTGATAGTAAATCAATCAGAGCCATTGAATTGTAAAGAGCTCCCTATATAAAGCTCGGGTTCATCATTTGTAAAGGTTAATAGTGAGTTGATAGTTAATAGTTGGTAGAATAGTCTGAAGCATAAGAATAGTGAATAAAGTAGCAATTAGAGTAGATAAGGAGAAGGCAAGAAATTGTTGCCTAAATTGTAAATGGACTACATTTTCATTGAAGTTAAGGTGAAATGTGTTGTTTCTTGCAATATGCATGGTTTCTTGTTGAATCTTCATTCTTAGATGGTAAATAATTAGATTGAATGAAAGAAGTTATTGAATGCACTCGTGTGGAATCTGCCTAGTCCAAACCACTAGCCTCTTGCTAATTGTAAGTGCGCCTTGCGTGGTCAACTGGCATAGAATGAGCTTAATCTCAAGTCGTTATGTGTCTATTGTTCATCCATAAACTTGAATTATGATCAATGTTTGACAGTAATGATTTGAACATCTTCGGAACTACCCTAAAAGATCGCACTGAGCTGGTGTTGAATTGTTCAATTTGATGGTGAGACCTCGCCCAATAGGACTCCACCTAGTCGTTCATCTACCTTCTTACATTCTAGGTCTTAGAATAGATTCTCTAAACCCTATGCTTTTGATATTTCTTTATCTCCCGGTGAGTAGTTACGACTCAAGTTCCAACAAATCAAGCATTCAGGCATACAAACGTAAGTCCCCTTGTGATTCCAGCATAATCACATCACACCAACAGAGCTTATCCACACATAGAGACCCTACATACCAGAACCTTGGAGTTATTTCGATTGATCCTTATGCAACTCTTCAGCATTCGAATAACTTTGTTCAAGAGAGGATAAGATACTTATGGTATTTTGTTCTGTGTTCGCATGTGCATAAAAAACACATCAACACCCCCTCGTGGGGGTCTAACCTTTGATACTACACAGACCTTCATGGCACATGCCATTTTCATTATTTAATCACTGTTTTCTCCAACACCAAGTCCTCGTTATTTCATTATTTCTAGCCAAATCTTCAGTCTTTTGAAGAATCTCACTGGTTTAAATGATGTGACGTATGCAATTTTTTTAGATTTTTTGAATGTTTAGGGTGTAGGTGGGGCCCAATAGACTATTAAGTTTAGTGTTAGTAGCCCGAATTTCTAAAATATCTTCTTTTATGTAATTTTTTATATGACAAATGTTGAAAAAGGCAGGGACATGGTTGAGTTTCCTGTGCGTCCTGGTGACATCTCAATGTCTCCTCAAGATCCCCATTAGAGGAGGGGAAACACCCTAGAAACGCCCCCTCTTTGAGAAAGACGTCCCAAGGATGTCTTCTACTTGATAGCAAAGATGGTGGCCTAGAAGAGGAGTGTTTCCCTGCTATATCATCATCTTTAAAACATCCCCATCTCCAAAGATGACTTAGTGAAACACCACCACGGAACACTGCATATAAGTCCAAATAAGGTGGGTTCAAGATTCCATTCAATGTTTGGGAATTAATGAGGTTGGGAAGATGTAGAAGTGCAAATTATGGAATTGTTGTTTGATGTTTATGGCAAGAAAGAAATTTTTGACCCAAACACAGCGGTATAAAAGCAGGTTAATGGAATACTTATGTTGGAATCTCATGAAGGAATCTAAAGTATTAGGAAGATCTTGGAAAGCAAGTATCTAGGTACTTCAAAAATATATCAACAAACAATGAGATAATACATTTTTTCTAAATCATCAAGAAGTTGAGATAGGGTGATAGATTTTCTTACCTATATATTATTTGGGCTAAGGCTCTAAGGAAGCCATCAATGAGACAAGGACACGAAACTTGAAAGAGCTAAATGTATTTTGCATTGATACAATCATCCACCTCCAAATTGTGAACAATATTATGCTAAGTTACCGGTACTTCCCATTTTCCCCATGAATCCGGATGCGGTGCGTATCGGATTCGGATTCGCCCCGGAATCCTTGTGGATTCGGACAAGGTACCGATTTTTTCCCCCTGAAACGTATCCGATATTTGACTCACGAATCCCGACGCATCCGATGTAGACGTGGCGATTCCATACGGTTTTTTTGACGAATCCGCATCATTCGCAAATTTCGAGGGTTTTTTCCACAGGTCGAATATGTCGTTTAACATTTAAAACCCTAAAGCAAAGGCAAAAATAAAAAATCGTGAAAACCGAAAAAATGCGAAATTTTGAAACCATATCGCGCGACGGCACAGGGGTTCGAGGACGTGCGACGGCACACAAGTGAAAGGAGGCACGCAGACACAGAGGAGGCGCCACGGCAGGAGGGCAACGGCACAGAGGAGGCCCGCGACGACGGCGGGAGGCGCCACGGCAGGAGGGTGACGGCACAGAGGAGGCGCGCAACGACGGCGGGAGGCGCCACGGCAGGAGGGCTTCGAGATCAGGTATGATATTAATTTTTTTATTATAGTGTGCTATAGTTTATTAAATTTTATTATAGTTAAAAAAATAATTAAAATTTATTAGTTTGTTAAATTTTAATATTTATTATAGTTTTTTTTTTTTGTTTAATAGTTTGCTAATTAAATTGTTTGTTAAATGAAACAAACAATCTAATAAAAATATAATTTTTCATTAGATTGTTTGTTTTCATTTAACAAACAATTTACAAACTATTAATTAAAGTTAAACTATAATAATTTTTTTTAAAAACTACTCATTTTTAAAATATTAAAAATAATAATAATTTAATAATAGGTATATTTTTAAAAAACCTAATAACTTTCATAATTATAATAATTTCACTTTTATTTTAAATAAATTATTAAATTTAATTTTATATATTTAACATTTATAATCTATTGTTTAATATTAAATATTAATATTTTTTTTTTTAATTTGTTGTAGAAATCATAATGGCAACGACTACTAGCTCTACTCCTCAAAGCTCTACTCCTCAACGGACTTTCAAAACTGACCCAAATTCACCTTTATGGAAATATGTCAAAATAATAGACCAAGTAAAAGGTGGTGGAACATTTTTATGGATATGCAACTTCTGTAGTACGAAAAAAACTAGCTCCTACAGTCGTGTCAAAGCCCATTTTTGTGTCATTCCCCAACAAGGAATCAAACCATGTCTAGGAAAGAATGGAAATGGGATGTCACCTCAAGAAATAGCAGGATATATTAGAGAGCAAGAGGAAGCAGATGCAAGAGTTGGTCATGCCTCAAACCATCCTTTGTTGACAGGAAGAGGAAGTAAATCAAAGAGGCCCCCTACTTCTCCATCTTATAGCGATTTTCCTGATATCGTGGTACAGAGCCACCCATTCTTGGACCCAATTAGTGAAGAACCTGTTATTGTGAAGAGAAGCAGGGGACCATTAGAGAGAGCATTTAAGAATGATGCTAGAGAGATTGCAGATCAATCCGTTGGAAGATGTCTATATGCAAACAGTTTGTCATTTAATGTGGTACGATCACCATATTGGCAGGATATGTTGAAAAAGGTAAATGAGGCTCCACAAGGGTACACAGGGCCAGGTTATGAGAAGGTGCGTAGCACCTTACTAGCAAAGGAGGTAAAAAACATAGACAATGCATTGGCTCCCATTAGAAATTCATGGAAACAAACAGGGGTGTCCATCATTTCAGATGGATGGAAGGATACCAAAAATCAGCCATTAATTAATGTAATTGCAGTGTGCCCTAAAGGGGCAATGTTTCTGAAAGCTGTGGATTGTGAGGGACAGGTGAAGGATGCACAATTTATTGCTAACATCCTTATACAATGCATTCAGGATGTGGGACCTCAAAATGTTGTCCAAGTAATAACGAACAATGCAAAGAATTGTAGAGCTGCAGGTATGTTGATTGAGACACGGTTTGAACACATATTTTGGACACCTTGTGCTGTCCACTCTCTCAACCTCATGCTACAAAAGATAGGCAGGAAAATAGATTGGATCAAACAAATTTATGTTGAGGCTGAAGAGATCCAAATGTTCATCACAAACCATAACATGTCACAGGCCATTTTCACAGTTGGAGTTGCTAAAGGTAATTGAAACACTTCAATTTTTAAAATCTACATTTCACTTTGATGGTTACTTAATTTTTATTTTTTTATCATGTCTTCTTTGTATTCTAATTTTTATTTTTAATTTTTGAATAGGTTGCCGAGACCCGATTTGCATCCAACACAATCGTCTTGAGGCGACTTGTGAAGGTGCGACAGCCACTTGCTAGCATGGTAATTAGTCAAAGTTGGTCCCTATGGAGGCAATCCAATACTGAAAGGGCAGCAAATGTAAGGCGCATGATCCTAGATGACACTTGGTGGGATCGAGTGGAATATCTTTTGAGTTTCACTGAGCCCATCATGAGTATGATCCGTTATACTGACATGGATCACCCATGTTTGGGAGAGGTATATGATGGCATTGACTCGATGATTGAGAAAATGAAAGCCATCATCAATGCAAAAGAGCAAGATCCCGAAGAAACTTTCTTCAAAGAGGTTCAATCAATTTGTGTTGAGCGGTGGAACAAAATGACCACCCCACTACATCTTCTTGCATTTGCATTGACTCCCAAATTTTATAGTGATAAAATGCTTGCTAAGCCATCAAGGGTACCACCATATAGAGATTCAAAAGTCAGTGAAGGGTGTAGGACAGCACTTACTAAACTCTTCCCAGATTCTGAAATGGAGGATTTAATGACAAGTGAGTTTGCTGATTTTGTAGCCTCCAATGGTCAAAGTGTTTCCACTCTCCGTGACAAGTATAAAAAGGATTCTCATGCTTGGTGGTACCTCAATGGCCATACATCACCAAACCTTCAAACTCTTGCAATCAAAGTTTTATCGCAAGTAAGTTTCTTAATTTTTATTGCTCTCTAAATTTAGATTTTTTACTATTTTATAATTGTCACCCTCTCACTTTGTGTCAATTATTCAATAGGTTGCTAGTTCCTCTTCATCTGAGCGAAATTGGAGCACATACTCCTTCATCCACTCAGTGAAACGCAACCGACTGGCAGCAAGTAAGGCAGAAGAGCTCGTTTATGTGCATTCAAACTTGCGCCTTCTTACTCATAAAAAAAATGAGTATAAGGATGGGAGCACAAAGTTTTGGGATGTAGATCCAGAGCGAACTGATTTGGATTTTTCAGCTGCCACACAATCTTTACTTTCTGGGGAGTCTGATAGCCAATGTGCTGCTAGTGCAAGTGGCAGTGAGGCTGCATGTGGTTCCAGTACTCTACCTACATCATCTAATGTCAATGATGATGTTGATCTTGATCTTCCTAGTGACCCATATGATGCTATTGCTGATTATTAGTTGTGTCATTTTATTGTTGAACGGTTGAGCCAGTGAACAATGAATTCGATATCTATCATAACATTCAAAGTTTGTAATTTTGTTATAGACTTATAGTTATATCAATATGAATCATATATGATAGTTCCAAGTTTTGTTTAGCATATGGATGATATGTGGGATTCTAAATTTAATTTTTGTTTCTACTTATTAGAGTGTATATATGTATATATTTATGATTTTTACATTTTTTTGTACAGACGTACCCATACGTACCCAGGCCCCCCCTAAAAAAAATGCCGTACCAGCGTACCATACCCACGTACCCGTACCCGTACCTGTACCCGTACCGGCAACTTAGATATTATGGTAACTATTGAAACTTCTTTTATGGGAATGCACGTCCATCAAGACGAATTTACAAAATTACATTATGGCCACCAGCAAAGTCATCAACAAAAAGGAAATCTAGAGCCTTCTTCATGAATATGAGAATTAGGGTAAACCAAAATCTTGGGGTATAAAGTGGCAAATTTTCTTGATTCCTATATTGAATTTCCTCTCTTTTAAGGGAAAGCTAAATCAAATTTCTGAATCAGTCTAGTGGCCAGACACAAGAAGAAGGTAAGTAGCCAGAAAGGGTTTCAGCAAGAAACTTGACCACAACCAAAGCCGACCTCCAAGCATTTCCCACTGATTGGTTCTGTAGCTTGCAAGGCCCAAAGATGATTGATAAAGAAATCAAACTGTTTTTGAGTCTTTTCATGTGGTAAGTAAATGAGGAGCAAAGGAAGTTTCTACTGATAGCATTCCTGCTTTGGTGGATTAACTATCCACCCCTTGGTTTTCAATATTAATGGAGCTACCAAAACAGGAGATTTGTTGGAAATAGGATGAGGAATAAGGAATCAAGTAGGGAGGAAGCTATGGGTATGGTCTACGAAAAGGAAAAGGCAACATACAGAGAAAAAAGAAACATTGAAAGTTTAGCAGCCAATGAGGAAGTGAAAATGCCTATGTTTGAAATTAAAAGAAACTCTTGGGATGGCTGGTGAGGTTACATGATATGCATAACCCTGGCAAATGGTAGAATAACATGACTTGTATAAGCTTCTTCCAGCACATCTAGAAAAATATTGGCCAAAGCAATTGCTCAAATCTCTATGACAAAGACTTGAAAATTGTGTCAGGATTATTTAATAACATTATTGTATCTTAGCAACAACTACAAGAGTGTGATAACAACAAGTACAACAGTCACTAATCGATCGATTTCCATCCTTGTTTACAGCTTCCATTGTAGAACCCTCAAGTTCCATAAGTAATCTTTATACTTTATCTTTATAAAGCTCAACATACTCCACAATAGAAAGGCTTTGAAGAGATTCTTCATTATCCCATAAGCCTAGATATTGATCAATGAAGATTGATAAACTCAAAAATATTTTATAAAAAGTCATGCATTGAAAACAATTATACCACAGGACCAAAACAAGGCTTTAATATTGTTAGTAGACAGATTTGTCTTAAATAAATTAATTGAATTTTAACTACATTTGCCCAATTAGTAAAGACAAACATTACTAAACATTAGTAAACATTTGCCATGACACAGATGCGATTGTGAATTTAGAATAAAGGGGAAACGGAGGCAAATGACACAGACACTTGGCACCCACAATCAATAATCACAAAAGTAGACAATGATTCCTTTCAGAAAGATGAGTATATCAGAACTCGTAGATTCCAAAATAAACACACGCATAATCTGATATAACAGGGAAAACATAAAAGAATAACTGCTACATCACATAGGAAAATCTGCAATCCAAAGGAAATATGACTAAATACACAGATTTATAGATATCCCCTTCATTTCTCTGACAAAATAAAGAGCTCACAGGCTCCCATATTCCTGTATAAAAGATTATGTTTGAAAGAAAATCCCTGTTGTCCTCCTCTCCCTTCAGAACTGAATAAGACCCTCCTTTTGATCAAGTCTCACTCTCACATCACTATGTGATGGGATCAAAAATCAGACCATTTGCAATGTCCTTTGATTGCATATTTAAAGGTTTCCCTCAATAAAACTTTTCAGTTTCTTGTAACCGCCTCTTTATATCTTGAGAGTTTTAGAAGTTTTACAAAATAAAACAAACTCCTATTGGGCTCCACGCATACATATCTTTTAACTCGTAAAATAAATTAGAAAATCATGATTCCAAGCTTTATAAGAAAATAATATGCTTCAGTTTGAATTCATCAGGCAAAAGACAAAACATCTTGTCGGGCATTTGTTCAGTGTTTTCTTCTTCTAATGAATTGTAATTACCATAATTGCCATCTGTAAAATCTATATACTCTTATCATTGACTATAATTTTCTTCTAGTGACCTACAGGGAGGAATGATATTGCAACTATCAACATTTGTTCCTCTGCTCTTGCTTCATCAAACGCCTGATAGTGTGGTTTTGAAACCAATTCTATCATTGCAATAACTTGTAATTTGTAAGCAAGCAATGTGCTTTCTACAGCTTCATTTGTGTCAGCATCTAATTTTAATTTTGCCAAAGAACAGTGATAATCTCCTTTAAGACAGAACACCTTTGACTCTTCTGTGAAAGATAGGAAATCGGTGGCAAATCAAGTAGGCGAAGGATACCATCGCATATATTGCTAAACTCGACCTCAACTTTTGCCTTGTAGTATCTGATTGCGGTCACATGCTCATCTTAACCACGGCTTTCTTTGTTCTGTTTGATTGAAGAAATTATTCTCCATGAAGCCTTTTGAGCCTTAATCACGCATTTGAACATCATTGATGACTAATTCCCATTCCTCCATATTCAGCTCTTCTATGTCCACAATCTTCATTATAGATTCTATAATTTCCTAATAACATTCTAGTCTTCCTTCACTAGTGATGTTCAAATGGACCCTTGCAGGCAAGTCGACCAGAACAGTTGTGACAACAACCTGCCTTTATTTGTGTTTTAAGGAATGCCCTTTCTAGAGCACTTATTTTGGCATGGGCCGGGAAGATGTCATCAAACCTTGAAGAGTCTGGCTTTCCATTAATAACTTGCATCATCTGAGATGAATGGCAATCTTATTAAGCATATCAATAGTATCTTTAAGACTAGGACTCAATATGAGACCTTTCACCAATCGTCTAACTTATGAGTACCACCCATGTACATAGTTATTGAATTGCAATCTTCGAATAATGGCACGAAGTTGCATTTTAAGATTGACAGTGAAATAACACTGATGATGGCATACTACTGATAAAGGCAGAGATTTACTTATGAGCCTGAAGTGTTCTTGATAATTTCTTCTTTTGGAACCGGTGTAGAGGAAATTGGCAATGATTGAAGCATCGTCAATTCTTTATTGACTAAATACATTTCGCTTTGAAAATTTCAGATGCCTTTTCAACAAAACCATTTCATGAGCATCTACATACTGCGACCATTACACTTGATGAGGTGACATTTTATAAAGGTGTTGTGCCTGTCATATGCATAGATTTGCCCTGATTTGTTTCCCAAGTTTGAAATATCATCTATATTCACTTGGATTGTTGTGTGGTCTAGGAACTAGAGAGCGTGTTATTTATTTAGTCACTTATTACTTACATGAGCTCAGAAATTATTCTTCGGTTCTGATCACCATTGTGAAGAGTCAATGCCAATTACCTTGAATTCTGGAAATACAAATCACCCGCTGTTATATTCCTGAATCCTGTCGTCTACACTGCTATAATCTGCTTTTGTATAACAGCTAAGTTTTGATCTAGTATCATTTTTACTTAAATTTAGTGATGTCGTGTAGCATTGTCTTCTTCTATCCTATCCATTGGAAACAAGAATGGACCACCTTTAAGCATTATCCTATCAAGCGGAGTTCATAAAACTTCAAGAAGTTGCAGCCTTGCAATAGCATCAACAATATGACTCAATGGTTGAGAGGTCACAGTACGATTGCAAAGGCAATCAATTTGAGAGCTCAGTGCAGTTTGATGGATGTCGATCCTCTGTCCTCAAGCAAATATCAATCCTGTGTGCAACATCCAATTTCTTCTTGTCAATGAAAGGACAGAATTTCAAAACACCTTTCGGGCTCCGAAACTGGTGCAAGAACCTCTTGAAGTGTTGATGATCTTCCAAACTTTATTTATGTCCTCCTTTATGACATGTAAATATTAGATCGGATTTTTCAACAGTTTTGAGAACTAAATTGGATGTCACTTGTGTTTTTACAATTCGGATGTCACTTGTGTTTTTACAAGTACCCAAAGTGTCAATAAGGCTTTATTCGACTTTGCTTCTCTCTCGTGTGCCTTTAACAATGTTTCAGTATTTTCCATGGCTGTCGCAACCTTAGCATATGAAGAAAGAGTTCTGAAACCATATAATACTCCCAATAATATTTGCCTTTCTTATATCATGTCAGCCCTTTTGATGGTTGTGGAAACTGCTTCAGGGGCCACAAGGGCTTTTAGAGCCTTTTATAATCTCCAACACATTTTATTCCCTTTTACCATTTATTTTTCTTTTAAAGGTAGTTGTCCTGTTTTTAGGACAGTTCAAAACCATACAAAAATGTCGATAAGAACTCCTTCAAATTTTGAATGTAGATATTATTTAAAAGGGTTTAATAACTGTCAAAGTAAAAAAGTTATCCTTGAAAACTGGCAACCATAACCATGACACTGGGTGAAAATTTTTATAATTTTTGATCAGGAACTCATTTTGCAGAAACAAATTCACCACATGACGTGTGCACTGCCCAGAACACAACCCAGAATTCATTTTCGTTTCAGGCACCCAAAATTCAGATTTTGGCAATTTTCGCAACATGCCTGGTGAAAATTGAAACTTTAAAATCTTCCAAATGGAAATGAACCTTATTTTGAAAATTGGCCAATTGGGATGAAGCAAGGTTGGGATTGTTCACGTAATAGGATTTATACCAGACATTTTAGATTTCAAGAATTAATTGTTTTATTATTTAGTAGGTCCGAAAGTTTAAATTTGGCCAGGTTCAAATATAGGCTAACAAATGCCACTGTCATGAAATTAACCTGGAACTACGTTTTTTAAATGACAAACAGCAACAGCGCTTTGGCAAAAAAATCGATTGGAGTTGCTTTCCTAACAAAAATTCTGAAATCCCAACAGTTCAATTGAAACAAATTGGAAAAAATTACTTTACTCAGCACAACATTTTCAGATAGTTAAAAAAAAAAGAACATTTCTGAGAAGGTACAATGCCAACTCAAACTCAATCCAAGGTTAGTTAGCGCGCCGCACTTGACAAGGAACAATGGTCCAAGATCCTGCCCAATACTTTTATAGCTCAAAAATGCAGATTTTTTGAAATTTAATGCCTTTGTAGGGCTCCTGCAGGCTTAAAGGCCTTTATTGTAGTATATAAAGACAAGATCCTTTTAGCCACCTCCAGAGTTAGAACATTTCAGAGAACGTACAGTACCAACTCAAACTCAATCCACGATCAGTTAGTGTGCCACACTTGGCAAGGAACAATGCTACAAGATCCTGCTCAATATTTTTGAAGTTCAAAAAATGCAGGTCTATTTGAGATTTAATGGCCTTCGTAGAACTGCAGGCTTAAATGCCTTTATTGTAGTAAATAATGCAAGATCCTTTTGGCCACATCTAGGGTTAGCTGACTGTAGCTGACTTATCCCCTGATTACCCCTACACAACTGATTGCTAACAGACTACATACATGCTGATTTCACAACCAGAAACTCAGTGAACGAAAAATGATAACTAAATGATTAATTCCTCAGAAAAACTGACTTTCCTGCACAACAAACTTATTTATGCAGGAATACCAATGCTTAATGCAAGGGTTCCTCCATCAGACTTCATAACAATAAATGTAAAACATTATTTCCTAAACTCAATAAGTTTCCCCCCACTTGTGAAAGATCACAGTTACAACAAAACACAAATGCAAGCAACAAAGGACATTCCTCACCCCATGATAAAGGATATCATTGACACTCAAACTCGTACTTCCAGATGATTACCATACAGGATAGTAATAACATGATTGCCAATACCACCAAAAGTTGTCTCCTTAAGCATTCAGTGTGTGCATAAGATAACAAAATTTTATGCACAAACAAAAGTTATATCCTTTACTAGAACCTTCCTAAGTTCAGATACAGCATATCCAATACTCTCCAGCACTTTTCCTGGGAAGACATAAGGCAACGCAATTTAGAATATGTATCACAATGAAAAACAAGAAATGGATCACATAAAAAGCTATTTAACTTCCTTTGTCCCATATCAAGTCTACAGGTACAATAAGCATCCCAACCTGAGGCTTCTAGAAAATTTTCCAATTCATGTATAATTAGAGATTTGAGTAAATATAACAAGCATAGCTTGATGTTACATAGAAGCTTAAATGTGCACTAAAGGATACTACCAACAGGATTTTCACGCAAGTGAGCAAATGATCCTGACTTGGTCTAAAGTTTAAACTGACTTTGAATTTTCCAGGATACAATACTGAATCCCTTTATTCCCACCAATTAGTCTTCCCCCCACCCATCAAGACTTAGACATTGTCAAGAAGTAGATAAAGAACTGGATTGCTATCCATAAACTAAAAGTCTAAATAATTTACAGAAAGTGAAAAATTAGAGTTTTTGGTAAAAAACAAAACCAAAAAAAATTTAAATGAAAAAATTGAATCAGAAAACATTAAATTCAATGTTCCACGGGGATGCATTCCCCCAAAAAAACCCCGCATCTCCTATACGGGAACATTTCTGAGACTTGGAGACTTGAGCGAAATGTCCCCCCACAGCACCACCACTTCTGCCACCTCTGCTGGGGAGGCCGCTGGGTCGCTTGCCATATGGCACATGACATTACATACTGATTGCAACCTATAACTTTGAGTTTGCCTTTCATGAGACACTCGCAGAGATGTTGTATTGCAGATTTTGCCTTGAAGATTTCAATTCACCTCAATTTATATATCATGAAAGCATAATTGTTGTGAGACATGGACTGGCATTAAAGACCTAAATTACATGTGAATGTTTTAAATAGACGTCCTGGTCTTTGGCCCTTTAAACAATGCCACTCAATTGGCATTGGAACCCTAGCTGAGAAACTTATTATTCATGAAATTTTTCTCTGACTCAAGGTCATATTAGTTTGTTAGCTGGTTTGATCCAACACCCAATTAGGTAAGGCAAACCCTATAGCTGTGCATGCACATATAAGACTCCTGTTTTAAACCATTTGAAGGAATAGACTGATTCCTAAAGAAAATTAGACATAATAACCAAAGATCATCTGTCATTTGATGACCAGTATTTACCTTCTCCTGAATAATTCCTCCCCGGATAAGTTTTAAATCCTAGCACCCTTCCAAATGCAGATAGAATTTGAGTTCCTCAGCCTGGCTGTCACAAAAACAAAATCATCAGCAAACCCTATATCTATTTAATTCCCATATCTCCAGATCCATAAACCTCTACAATTTCAGCACAGATCACAAAACTTTACAATTTGTTTTCCTTCTAGTCCTGTCTGTGCCAATCCAAATGTCTTTCAAACATTGTTAACCCAGATACCTGGAGGACTAAAATTCTAATTCTGACACAGATTATCAATTTTACCTAGTACTTGTTAATTTAAGAACGTTGTCATAATTTAATACAAAAATCACTGTAACTCAATTCCTAGAAGAGTCTATTGACCGGTCCAAGCGCATTGGCCAGATTTATTTGCCAATACTCAAATAGTCATAAGATGCCCCATAACTACAGTGGACATATAGTGATATTATAGTGCAACAATTTCGCGAAAATGTTTACAAATCTAAAACACATCCAACAACTTAGGAATACATTCTAGCATATCCCATGTTTACATGTCTTGAGAATACATCCGATCATAACCTATGTTTCCTTACCTCGTCTAACCTGTGTTTCCAAATCTGTGTAACCTAATTTTTCAAATCTTAGAAGTTCAACCATCGAATGAGACAGATCATCCAGTTAAAAAATTGGGCGTCTAGATCAGATCCCGAGGTTTAAATCCCCAGAAACATGACATAGAATTGAAATCGGATTGAACATAACATTCAGCTCCAACTTACTCGTTGTGGATACCAAATGGATAAAGTCTGGTGGAAGCTATATCGAAAGGAAATTTAACACCCCACGAGATGAATTGAATTGATAGCCATCAGCCATGACAACTAAGCCCAAGATGAGAGTGTTTACTATCCCTCTTTATAATGAATTTGTGGGAAGAAACATCTTTCAGTAATAGATACAAAGTCAGAGAAGGTTAAAAATAAGGGTGGAAGTCCCAGATGACTTTTGAATTTTAGATATCATACAGAAGCGTCGTCTCTCAGGAATAGATAGAAAGTAAGAGAAGGTTGAAAATAAGGGTGGGAATCCCAGATGACTTTTGAATTTTAGATATCATACAGACGCGTCAAGAGTCAACGATGCGGACGAAGGTCGCCCACGATGAAAATATATAAATAAATAAAAATATGGAGCATGCTTATGTCACAAGAGAAGAAAAGACAGATTAACTAGTACCAACGATGTTAAAAATCCATTTTACTAAAAATAGAAATCTCCAGCAACGATGTCAAAAATGAGTTTCCAGTGCAAAAAACCACAGAATTATTTTTTCTATTTAAAAAATAAAATAAAATTCATCACCGACAATGTTAAAAATGAATGCCTACGCAGGAATTCACTGAAAACGGGAAATGCGAGAACAGAGATACTTCTAATTCAAAAAAATGGGAAAAGAATAATCGTCTGCAAAGAGAAAATAGAATCATGTTTTCAAAGGAAAGAACATTTGCCTGCAAGGTACCCCCAACCGGCACAGAGGCACCAGTGATGGTCGTCATTTCTAAATAATCCAGCAAGCCGAAATTCGACACCGTCTTTGTAGGTGAAGGATTTTTGTCTATCACAGTAAATCTGGGCTTATTCGCAAATATACCCATTTTCACCTGAAATTTAGATGACAGAGCAACAGCCTGAACGGAGACTCGAACCTGAGACCACACTGCGAGCAATTGGGGTTTCGACACTCCCCGTTCGCAGAGGAGTTCGATTTCGTGCTCTTCCGAAAAATATGCGTAAATTTGTAAGGTCGTAAAGGTCGGAAATTAAATCAGATTTTGTTGTGGATTGAGATCCGCGTTTGGTGGGGAATATATGCACGCGCAAATCTAGATGAGAATAGGAATAGGTAGTGAACAGATTTGGAAATTTCTTTGCACCTTAGGAGGATAGTTCCTTTAATGGGGGAACTTGTGAGGTTATTAAGGTGGGCCAGTGGAAATCAAATTATTGGGTGAAGGTCCACTAGCATATTCATATTTATTACTATTTATATTTATTAGCATTTGTATGAGGAAACATTTATTTAGGCATTAGAATTGAAAATCTTATCAAAAAGAGACTAAATGTTTTTTTTTAACTCTTCTTGGTAAGAATTTCATTTACGATGTCTGAATAGACAAAGGTTTTGTATGAGAAGGGGTGTAAGGATTACGCTGATAGAAATGTTGGACCAGTGAAAATCAAATCATTGGGGATGAAGGTCAACTAGCATATTTATATTTACTAGCACTTGCACAAGAAGGGGTGCAAGGGTTATGCTAATAGAAACGTTGGGCCAATGAAAATCAAATTATTGGGGATGAAAGTCAACTAGCATATTTATATTTACTAGCAATTGCACGAGAAGGGGTGCAAGGCTTACGCCAATATAAATGTTGGATCAATGAAATTCAAATTATTGGGGATGAAGGTCAACTAGCATATTTACTAGCACTTGCACGAGAAGGGGTGTAAGAGTTATGCCAATAGAAACATACATGTAAGTTAACTTGTTAAGGAGTTATGTTTTGTATTGTATATATAACATTATAATACAACTACAAAATACATATAATATTGTCTTAAAATTTAAAATAAAAAATATTTTTTCTTATAGTTAGTTGAAGGAAAATTTTGTAACAATTTCAACTTTGAAGAATTTGTAACTGATGGACTCCCTTTTCTTCTATGAAATGAATGTGCAAAGAGTTTTTTTCTTGTTTCAACTTGAAGAATTTGTAGCTTATGAACTCCCTTTTCTTCTATGAAATGAATGTGGAAAGAGTTTTTTCTTGTTTGTTTATTCATTCATACACATTGAAACAATAAGATAGTGAACTTTTATCATAAATGCATGGTTGATGTCATGTTAAAGGTATATAGTGTAGAAAACGGAAAGTCTATGTTAAACAAAGGAATTATAGGAGAAGAAATATACTATTAGTAACATGGGAAAATCATTTGATGTAGTAGTTTACATATGTCAAACTTACACCTTTTTTATTTAAGACACGGGGTGCTACTTGATATCTTAATAATATATTTAATTTACTGTGATTTATATGTGAGGTTGTATATATTATTTTTTAATATTAAATAGTTAAAAATTATACAAACTTTATATGTATCTAATATTGCTAAATTATGTTTAAGTATAGTAGTGATGAAAATATAATTAAATAGATAAAAATGCAGAGCTCTAATTAGGTCAAGTATTTGCGTGACTAGTTTTTGTTTTTGTAAATTTTGTGTTTGTTAGTTGTCTTTAAAAACAATCCCTAAAGACACTCAATTGAACGGTGTTTGTGCACTCTATACTTTCTAGAATGAATAGCCAAACATGAAATATTTTTGGATTATTGGAGATGACAACTTGTTCAAATATTGGATCATCCTTTCATAGTCTTCATATATGTTAGGGTTAAGGTTGAGTTTCTAACTTTATGTCTTAAGTTGTGTTATCTTCACAATTTACAATAAAAGGTGATTGTAATAGAAGTTTCAAAAAGAAATTCCTAACATTTGAAATCATGGAATTCATTGGTTACTAAATACGAAGAAAATTACTATCCTTGAAGGACAATGCTATCTCACAAATTTGTTGTGATTCAGAGTAGGAGCAAATTTGGAATATAGGTATTTATTTGTATGATAGATGTTTGAATTAGACCTGTTGCAAAAGGAGATGGCCTTAATTGTGACGATTATTTATGTGGTTGACTATGAAGTGTATATTGTTGGCATTTTTTTGTGGGCACATTACATTAGTGCTCTTTCATGGTTGGTTGGATTCACTTCTTGGCACCTTCACTATGAAGAAAAGGGACTTTGAATTGTTAAAGTGGATGAGTACAACATAGTTTAATCTTGCAACATTATAAGGATGGTATGTTTAATGTGAGGTCACCATAATTCTATGCATGTGACATTGTTGAAGTGCAGGGACTTAATAATGGAATTTGATTAGTGAAAGATGAACTTGGAATTGGTGATTTAGAATGTTGAGTCTTTAATCTGTTGATCTTTATGTTTGCAAATTTTAATTTCTTTTACCTATGGTATATAGAGACGTGGGGTAATATTGTCTAAAAATTAGATCATGATAGTAGTGATTGTTCAAATAGTGAATTCCAAGTGGATTGCAAGGGTTGAAGTGTGTTTTGCCCTCTTTTGTAAATAGGAAAGTTGACTTGTTGACTATGTGGAACAAAGAGAGAAATTGAGTGAAATGAGGAGCTACCGGTTCAGGATCGCATTGTAACTTCGGATTTGAGCTAATAAGACTGATACGGATCTGCCCTACAAATTTGGAGAAAAGTCATCAGGATTGTGGCGATAGTGTACATGGTCCTCCACAAAATCCGTGAAACGAAAAGGGTTCTTTTGTCTCTACAAATGAAGCCCAAACCTACAATTACAGTTGCGCACCTGCAACCTAAACACAAAAAAGAAGGGGAGAAAGGTTGTGGATAGGGGTTTGCCTTAGTCAAACCCCAGTTGAGGAATTAACCTTGAAAGAAAGTAATTGCAAATGCTGGAATGTAAATAATGGAATTGTATACCTTGTAGATCTGTAATTTGTTGATGATGATTGCTTTGCTTCTTGAATGTAATCACAAGTGTTGTATGAAATGGCATGTAATATGACAAAACCCTAACACACACATGCTTACAAATGAATGTTGTAATATTGCTCCAATGGATGAATGAAGAAGACTTGAATGCTTGAATGCTTGATGATGTATATTTTCACCTATGCTTGCTTATGATCAACTTCGCTTATGTAAATGAGAAAACCAACTCCCTTTTATACATGCCTAGAGGAATAATTTTCATTCACCGAAGGCTGACAAAGAGGAGCACAAACCCTAAAGATTAAATTATGCATAGGGGACCGGGAAACTCATCATAGGGCCACCCTGAGAGGTAGGGACAGGGGTGACACACCCCTGTCCTGCCCTATTTTGGGGCCCGGACAGGGTCTAGAGGCAGGAACAGGTCTTGAGCAAGGAAGAACCCAAGGGTAAAAGTGCAGAAAGGGGCCTAGGTCATAAAGGAGGGTGTTGCTGCCAAGGTGAGGACCTCAAATGTGGTTAAAATTGCTAGGGTCACAATTTTATGACGCTACAATTCCTACATGAATTAATATTTTTTTGAGTTGTAGGTAGTTGAAGTATTGTAGATCCTTTGATAAATATAGGCATGGGAGTCAAACCTGGTGACTAATACATTAAACTATTAGTTTGCTTGTAATTCACATTTAGATTAGTGTCAACAATCATCATCATTGAATGTTACGTAGTAAATGGTTTCTCTTCATTTAAGTCAATGAGAATGTGTATAACTTAAGTTTAAACATGACACAATTTTTCACCTAACCATCATAATTTCATAAGCAAATAAACATTGCAGATCAAAATTGATTTATAGCATTCTATACACACATTTGATATTTCTAGAATACATGGAATTCAAATCTTAAATTAAGTTAAATGATTTGTTTTGTATTCTTTTTATTTTAGCTTGTAATGTACATGCACACTCTCTGCAAGGCTATTTGGAACATAAATATGTGCTTTCAAAGAACTAATTCATGAAACAAAAATATTTTATGCAAGTTGCATTTAGTACCAAAATGCATAGCAAACAATGTTTATGGAAGCCGCAATTACTATCAAAAGGCAAGGCAAACAACATTATGTAAATGAAAATGAAATCATACCACTATACTGCTTAATTAGTCGCTTAAAAGTTATGCATTAGTCCTAATATATTATAATCACGTCTTCACTCTCCAACACATGAAAACAAGAAATTGGATTAAACTCATCAACACATAATTGGCATTGCTATTGTACTGCGGGAATATGAAAATTTGAGCTTATGCTCCCAAATGGAAAGAAAACAAGTCATTGCAGAGATCAAATCACATAAGCCTATTTTCTCCTACAATTTTGTAGATAGAATCCTTTCATTCCCAAAATTTTGATGCTTCCTTCTTAGTAGCTTGAGTCTCATCCAAGCACATCCATGGAAGAAAGGAGTCTTGGGATTCTTTTGGAATCTAGATTGTCTCGGTTTGATTCAACCCTAACAATCCATCTACAAAGATAATATATACACTAATGTCTTCATCTCCAAAGACAGTTTATCCAACTTTGAAATTTACTAAATCAAAATAAATAATGGCAACAGTAACAGGGCAAATAAAAATAATCTCTCAAAAGTATCAACAAAATATAAAATGTGTGTGAAATGAACTGCAAATGTCAAGAACACATGTTAGGTGTAGATACCAAAAAAAAAATCACTGACACCATGAAAAATTAATTACCTCAAGATACTGCACCAATTATGTCATGTTGTCAACAATCCCAATGAGTAAGATGGTGAGACAAACCAAAACCAGTCTCCTGCTTCATTTTTTTCACAATTAACAAAAATAAATCTACAAGTATTAGGGTTTTGGAATTGAATTTGGAACGATGGCAACTGCTGCAATGAAGCTTTACAAGTCACTTGCCTCTCCTTTTGTGGTCATCATCTGATATAGTGTGCAAAAATATGAGTTGCATAGCACCATTGGATTGTTAGGGAAGAGCTTAACAAATAGGGCTCTGATAGAGCAGTGGGTGGAACTATTAGTTGGTATTGTAGACATTTAAAATTGTTTTGTTTAATTAAATAAATTTGTTTATTTATTTAATTATTTAGGCCTAATTCTTCTATTAATTAAATAAATCTTTATTTATTTAATTAATTCATTTATCCTCTTCTAAGCCTTTCCTCATTTAAATAAATACTTTTATTTATTTAAATGATCCTTCCCCTAAATTAAATAAATATTTTATTTATTTAATTGATCCCACTTCCTCTATTAATTAAATAAATATTTATTTATTTAATTAATTCATTAGCCTTTTCTACCCATGACACATGTCATTCATCTCTTAACTCCTACACTATCTACCCTCTCATTATTTTCTTATTTCCTCTACCTACCGTCTAATCTTAGCCGGCCATTTATCTTTTACACCTCTTCATCTTATCCCTCCATTTCCTAAAGTGTCTTCTATATAAGAGGATGCTTCTTTCATTATCAATCTCTCAAGCATTCTAGCATTCGAACTTTCATATGCGGTCAAGTCTACTTGCAACCACACTTCCATTCTTTGTTGAGCTCTTATGCACACATAAAATTTGAGAGCAAATATATCAAGCAAGATCAATGGAGATAGGAAGAATGGAGATTCAAACCCTATTAGACATGTGATGGTATCATCTTTGTGATTTTGTTGATTTACATTGTCTTAGGTAATCTTCATATGTTATGGTGGATCTTTGTTGTTGTTAGGCCAGGGTTTTGTGGTTGAATTCATTCAGTCTTTCAATATTGTTGTTTTCATTTTTACCATAAACATTTTGGCACACCTGGTGGGACTCTTGTCCTTTTGGACTTAACATCTTGGTTGTAGATTTTATGCTTTTGAAGTTGCAGATCTAACATTTTTGACATTTTCGCATCTGCGCAGTCTGGAACCGCGTTTTTTTAATTTTCTGCCACGTCTGTGACCCCTGGAATCGTGCCTACGTCCTCGACGTTATTTTACATTTTTCAGATTGCAGAGTCATGTCTATGTTCCTGAATCGCGTTTGTGAATCTTTTAACCACGTCTGTGTTGCAGATTCGCATTTGTGAATCTTTTAACCACGTCTCTGTTGTAGATTCGTGTATGTGTTTCTGAAACGCGTCTGTGAGGGTTGAAGGTGCGTTTGTGTCTCATAACTACGTTTGTGTAATATCTAATCACGTCTGTGTTCTTGATTTTGCAATTTTGGTTTTTGTTCCAGTTTTTAGGGCTTTATTTCATCATTTTGATTTCAGATATGGTTTGTGTGGGCTAACATCTTGTGATCTAGTTAACAAATTGGTGCAGCTTGTCCTTGAAGCAACATGTCTTGTCGAAAACCCCTTTTTCACAAAGTCTTTTGGACCTAAAATTTACCTAACTTGTGTGCTTGCAGGAGGGGTATTATTGCAAAACTACTAACAAATCTTTGTTGCACAATTTTGGCAAGGGTTTTGATCTTTATTGTGTGCTTTGTTTCATAGATTACCAAACACTTCAATTGGTGCACTAAAATTGAACCAATGTCTTTTGTGTCTTGAGAAATAGGCTCTTTTTGTTTAATATATAGAGGGCATGTCTCCCTGCATGGTCATTAGGACTACTAGTGAGGAGAGAACGACCCAAGTGGTAGCGAGGAAAACCCACCTCTTCTGAACCACTATAAATAATTGTATCCATGGTGAAAGCCATGGGTAACGTGTGTTGATCAACTCATACCGACATTATGTCTCCCCATAAACCCGTTTGATCAAATTTATTTGATCAGTAGTAGGGCGTAACCCCTACCGACTGGGAGCCTTCTGTATTTACAGAGCTGAAAGTGTCGCATGTATGGCCACACGAGCGGATGCCCTTACTAGCACCTTTTTGTTTTAGAAAGCCAAAATCCTTCTAGTTGTCGGGGCAGGAAGTCAAACCTTTGGAGCGACCCACACACATACGATTCTTAGTAGAGATACAAAGTTCACCACTGGGAGTTTTCATGGGGACTAGTTCTTGGCTACCTCAGAAAAGTGAGTGCCGAGGGTGGAGCCAGTGGGATAAAGCATCTAAGTATCCGCTTTGAATAGAGTAGCCTCGGGGGAAACCCCATGTGGGATCAACAACTATTGTCCTGGCCAACCATAAGAATTGTGCTTGTCTTATTTTAAACATTCAAACATTCAAGACCAAACATCAAAACATTGTGTCTTTTGTGTCTTCAAGTGTATGCAAACATTTTTACATCAAACAACACACTTTCTTTTGAGTCATTTTTGAGTCTAAACACCTACAAACTTTGAGTCCTCTTGTCATGAAAAATGGTCAAAAAATCAGATTTGTTCACAACAACAACTTCACAAATTGAGAAAATTGTACTCAGATTTTTTAAACACGTCTGTGCAGTCTTTAATCACGTCTGTGTCCCGTAACCGCATCTGTGTAGGACAAAGACATGTCTGTGTTATCATAAGCCAAACTGCAATCACAAAATTCTCAGAAATGCGTCTGTGTAGTGTTTAATCATGTTTGTGTTGGCCAATCATGTTTGTGAAGTATATAGGCACGTATGTGTTCAGTATTGGAAAAAAACTTACAGTCCAACAAATAAGAGCAATCTATTTCAGAATTCTTGAGCTTCCTAGGTTATTTCTCTGGGTTTTCATCTAGCATTCAACCTATCTTTGGGTCTCACAAAGTTCATCATTGCTTTACATCTTGCATTACATTCACATTTGTCTAAACTCGAGTCAAAAGGTCACTTGCTTGTCCTCATCTTACTTTGTCAACACAATACATACAACAACATTTTGCTAAGTGGTCCCTCGTCAAGGTCTATCACCTTTGGGTCTCATTTGGTCTTACTTAGAGTCAAGGTCAACTTACCTCATCAAGAGAAACTATCATCTCTTTGGAAGCCACACCTACTCTACTACATACATACTTGGTCTTACACTTTAGACATTGCAAGTACACCTCAGATTCATTTACATTCCATCCAATTCTTGGTCTTCCATACTCTTTCCATTTTCATCTAGTCTTACACATCTTGGTGAAGACCTAGTTCATGGTTGAAACCCATTCCCAAAAATCCAGGAGAGAAGCTAAATTGGCTCAAGAGTTCGCAAACACGAGTGGCTACGAATATGACAACGATATCTTTTTCAATTCTGATCATACCACATTACCTGACATGGACATCTATAGAAACATTCAGAATGTTGAGAACATGGATAATACAAACAACAATGATACACATAATGACAATATGGACAATATTTCAGTACACTCAGCAGAAGTGGAAGACTCTATTATGGATCCCCATTTTAATAGATTGGTTGAGGAAATCATGAGAAGAGATAGACAATATTTTCTACAAGTGATGGCATAAAGTGGAGTTAAGATACCTCATGATTTTGACATGTCTCGAATAGTGGAAAATTGACCTATGCAAGAAACTCAACTCAACATGGATCAAAGGAGGCCTAATAGTGGAGGTACTAGAGGACCACATTCCGTGCGTAAGTCACCATCATCTTTGTTTCAAAAACCTAAGGTCCCAAATACACATGGTCAAACTTATGATACTCATGAAAGAGCATCTCATGAACAACTCCATCTACGCAGACCATTATGGAAGTCTTATGCGGATAAATACACTCAATTACATACCCCATACTAAGGACCAACCTCAAAAACAATTGGATATCTAGAGGCATGCTCAAAATTTGGACACAAGAAAACCTCGTGCCAAATTTGGGGGCACTACACAAGAACAAACTCATGACATGCCTATAGAATGTGATATGCATGGACAAAGCAGATATTTCATTCCTCATTATGGCTCTATACTAGGTGGTCCCTATACACAATATCATTATAGACCTCCTCCATATGAACATGTTTATGATCAATACCATCCATATATGCAGTATCCTCCTCCACCCGGTGGCTCAGGCATGGGATATGGTCCAAGAAGTCGATCTCCACCTAAGAACAATTTGGAACAACAAATAAAGGACTTACAAAAGAAGATGGAGGACTTAAATACACCAAAGCCAGCTTACATGATGAGAGATATATGTCCCTATCCATTTGACAAAAGCATTCCAATGCCTCCTTTCCCTGCACATTTTGTGACACCTAAGTTTGATAAGTACAGAGGCAAGGGAGACCCTAAGGTACATATAAGACAATTTTCCACAGCTTGCATTGAGTTAGTAGCAGAAGAAACATACTTGATGAGATTGTTCCCACAAAGCTTAAGGTGATAAAGCTATGGAATGGTTCTCCCAACTTCCACCTGGAATTAAGTCATGGGGTGATCTAGCAAAAGCTTTTATCCAACATTTCTCATACAACATAGAGACAGACATATCAATCACCACTTTGTGCAACACCAAGAAAAAGGATGGGGAGTCATTTTCATCATTCTTACAAAGATGGAGGAATTTAGCCAGCAGATGCTCTTGTGAAATTCCACAAAACCAAATGGTAGAGATGTTCACACAGACTGTCCACAGAGAAATTGGTTATGACTTGATAAAAGATTGTTTGTCCACTTTCAAGGATGTCATTGAGAGAGGCTTAGCAACAGAGAAGGTCTTAATTGAACAAGGAGTCATTGAGATATTCAAAAAAAACAAAGAGGACTTTAAAGGAAAAGACAAGCCACTATTTTGGAACAAGAACAAGAACACAGTAAATGATGGTGTTGTCGATGCTGACACAGTGAGACCCAAAATCATTCTTTTTGGATCAAGTTCTACAAACAACCAAGTGAATACTCAAACAACTTCCAAACCACGAAGGAAATATACCCCATTGGGAGAACCACTTGAATTAGCTTTCAAGAAGCTAGTGGCAAACAAGATAATAACAATTCTAGTCAATCCTCCATATGAGTCAAAGGTCATACCAAATTGGTGGTGAATATCACAAGAGCAAGGGACATAAAACAGGAAATTGTCATTGGTTGAAGAACATTATACAAGATCTTATTGATAGAGGTGACATTGAGAACGAGGGGCATACATCCAATCAAGAACATGAGATGTTTAAGGAACCATTCCCTAAACATGACAAGGGAAAAGCCAAAGCCACAGACGAGCAAGCCAACTATACCAAAGCATCCTATAACTATGATTCAACTGTTAATCGCATTTTGATGGACAATTATGTCTCTACCATTATCATAAAGGACAAAACGCCTGAAAATTCTACCCAAAGTTGTCCTAAAAGGAATTGGACCTTCTTCTGAATCTACCTCTGAATGTAATGTCACAACTCGTCGAGGTAAAGTCACCCTGCAAGGTGCTCCAGCTAAAACCATCGCTTCCTCAACAACCAAACCTAAGTATGATCTGGTAGAACAGTTAGAGAGGATGCATGTGCTTATCTCCATCCTTGAACTTTTACGCATATCCCCCGCACATAAAGCCATCCTTGATAAAACTTTGAGAGAAACTTATGTCCCCACTGATCTGAACGTGGACCAGTTTCAAGCCATGGTGGGACACCTTTCCGTTCCACATTCCCTTACATTCACTGAAGCTGACGATGCCTCTATAATCCAACCACATAATGCACCTTTACACATTGAAGCCTTCCTACATAAACATCAAATAAAATGAGTCCTGATAGATGGAAGAGTTGGTCTCGATATATTTACTTTAAACACAATAATACAATTGGGATATTAATATAAAGTTGTGAATGCTACAAACAAAATTACCATCAAGGCATATGATGATGAAGAGCGTTCATCCAAAGGCACAATCACTTTACCTCTCATAGTAGGGCTGATTACAAAGGATGTGGTTTGTCAAGTCCTAGACCTCGATCTCACATACAACATATTATTAGGACATCCATGGATTCATGAGATGAGAGTAGTCCCATCTACATAACATCAATGCATTAAGTTTCCTCATATGAATTTGAAGTAACAGTTAATGGTGATCCTAATCCATTTATATACTGCAATAACTTGAGGCCAAAAGTCGAGACAATAATTCCAATTAATAGAGAAGTTATCCCATCTTCTGCATATATTGACCCTAAATCATTAAAACCTTCAACATCAAAGCAAGGTGAGCTTAAAGGGAAATATCAGGACAAAGGCATGGGTGAATACACTCTAAATCAAACAGTGTGCTTATGACAAGTTATGAGTTCACCAAAAGAATATGAACGATCACATCCTTCTAAACGGGTATCTATCATTACACTAAAATGGGATCCTACTATATTCCAAAAGTGGGGTTAAATGGAAGAAGAAGACTTATACAAAATTCTTTACAAAGACCCTGAAGATGATACACAAGATCACATCAAGATACCATGTGAAAAATATGGCAAAGGATTCAAGATCCTACAAAAATTTGGGTACGATGGTAAAAGTCCTCTAGGCTTAAGAAAATAAGGTACCACTCAACCTTTGCAACTAGAATTGACATTTAAAAATCAGCGCTCATAAGTGCTTAGTTTCATTTCTTCCAAGGTAAATACTCAAAAATCAGAAGAAGCATTGCAAATCATGATTTCCAATGATCAACAAGAGAGCCGCTATTCCACTAACTCTAATGGATGGGAATGGGGTTTGAAAAAATCCTCTAGTGATTATGAACTCACCAAGACATTCAGAGAACCAAGTGAACCCACAGAAGAAGAGGAATTTCATAGAAATTTCAGAGTTGGTCAAGAAACAACTCCTGAGGATCCCACACAGTCTTTGTTTTTAGATTCTAGGTTGAAATCATGAAGAATGAGGACACCCATTCTAGGATGCACTTTTAGTGATGACAATTTGGACTCGTTCGCGATCGAGAAAGATGAGGAGAGTGCCAGCAATGACCTCGACAATTACCTTGACATACCTGAATATAATTGTATTTGCACCCTAACACCCACTGACTTTGAAAACATTAAAGGCCTTCCCCTTGTTCCCCACCAACTTATTGACCGGGACTACAAAGGACCTGTACAATTCTACATGTTCCAAAATGATGAGGCCTTCATCGGCTATTTAGGCATACGAGATGATCTTTTGCTTGGGGACCATAAGGCGAGATACACTATAGAACTCAACAACGTGGCATATCTTGGTGAGGGTGTTGGGCCTTTTAGTCGCAAAAATATAAAAATAAAAACAAATCATGGGTTTTATGGTGAAAACCACATTGTGGCACTGTCTGACCCCCAAAAAGTAAAAAGAAAGGACGTATCTGAAGGTGAAAACCTCTCTGAGGCGCCCGAAGATGGAAGGCTCGATATTCTCCCGACATCATATGAAGAAATATCATCCATGTTAGTAGAGGAGACCATCAAAACAAACATTGGTACAAAAGAGATTCCACATAACATATTCCTAGCACAATCTCTGACAGAGAGAGAAAGACCAAAGTTCATAAGTTTCTTCACAGAGCGACAAATAAATTTTGCATGGTCATATGCCGATATGCCTAGATTGGATCTAGATTTAGTAATGCATCATTTGACAGTTACACCAGGAGCAAAGCTAGTGAAACATAAATTAAGAAAGATGCATCCACAAGTGGCATTATTAGTCAAGGCAGAGCTTGAAAAATTGTTGGATGTCGGATTCATACGACCAATTGATTATCCTGAATGGATCTCCAACCCAGTACTAGTCAGTAAGCCAGATCACAACATTATAATATGTACAGATTTCAGAGACATCAAAAAAGCTTGTCCTAAGGATGACTTTCCATTGCCAAACATCAACCTGATAGTAGATCTCACATCAGGTCATGCAATGTTATCTTTGATGGATGGATTCTCTGGCTATAACCAAATAAAAATCGCATTCGAGGATCAGCACAAAACAACATTTACTTGTCCCTGGGGAACTTTCTGTTGGAATGTCATGCCCTTTGGGCTAAAGAATGCAGGCGCTACACACCAACGAGCCATGACTACTATCTTTCATGATCTTATGCACGTAATTGTAGAAGATTATGTTGATGACCTCTTGGTAAAATCATTAGACAGAGACACACATTTGGACATCATTTTAGTCATTTTTGATCGGTTGGAAAAATACAAGGTGAGACTAAATCCCAAGAAATGTGTCTTTGTAGTAACCTCCGGGAAGATTCTTGGATACATTGTTTCAAAAAGAGGAATTGAAGTCGGTCCAACAAAAGTCAAAGTGATCCTAGAAATGCCACCACCAAGAAATATCAGTCAACTTCAATCTTTACAAGGAAGACTCCAGTCCATATGAAGATTCATAGCACAACTTGCGGATAAATGTCATCCTTTTCAGAACTTGCTACACAAAAACATCAAATTCAAATGGGATGATAACTGTCAACAGGCTTTTCAGATACTCAAAGATTATCTTTGTGTAGGAGAAAAAGCGAGACTAGGCTAACATGTCCTAATCCTACCTTTTGACACACACTTGTGGAATACGAAAGAGCCTAGAGGTATCACACAATTGGCTACTTCTTTTTGTGGAAGAGAGAGCCACAGGCTACCTATTAGGATTTCTATTCGTTTGTTGCAAATGATAGATAAAATGATGCAAGTTCAACTACTAGCCCTAGAGTGCAAGTATGAACTATTAACAAGATTGCAAGATTGAGATTAAGTGATGAAAAGCTGTAAACACAAGGATAAAAGGAGAATGCAGATGTGTACCCAGGGTAAAAATCTGAGTGGAAATGTTCGGGACGGGGGCGCATGCGCCACTGACCGGATTCTGCACCTGAAACTGCTCCTTTTGGCAACCTGAAAGCTGTCGAAAAGTGTTGAAAAGTGTTGTTGTTTGAGGGACCAGGGCACCCAGCGCCCCTGTCCCAGGGACCAGAGCGCCTAGCGCCCCTGTCCTGTCAGGACCAGGGCACTCCACACCCCTATCCTAGGTTTCTGCTCTGCAATTTGGTGTGTAGTTCTGTCTCGGTCCGCTTCCGTCGGATCTACAACTTGCGGTGTCCTTCGAATTCGAAAATCTGCACTTATATCTGAAAAGGGTTGTAGGGCGGCTATATAGGGTTTTGCCTTAGTCAAACCCCCGCTTTGGTGATTTCCACCTCCACGAATAGCCAAGTTGTATTGTAAAAGTAGTGTGTGCAGACCCTATGTGTGTGCAAGATCCTAAAATGCAAGTAAGCAAACTAGAGCAACCTAGAAAGTAAACCCTAATTGCTTGCAAATGATAATGTAAATGCTCCAAATCAAGATGCAAAGTGATCTAAAGCATGAATACAAATGATATAATGAGGCTCATGCAAAGACATGAAAACAACATGAAATCATACCCAACCCCAAGGGAGGGGTACAAGCCAATCTTCAGTCGGTGATCCCTTATTGTTCTTCAATGCCTTCAAAGCCCTAAATGGATGAATGAAATTGATAGATGCTTGATGGATGGATGTTGAATGTTGTTGAAGTCTTCAAAGATCTGCTCTTTCGCTGCCTAGAAGGTCCTTGAAAACCAAAAATTCGGATCCTTTCAAATGAAGAAATAGAGCTCTTATATAGGAAACCCTAGGTCTTAATTTCAACTTTTGGCCGACCTAGAGATTGAATCTCCCGCCAATTTCTTGGGGTTAAGCTTTATTTTATGATTGGATTGCGCTCCTAAAATTTCAGGAAAAATGTCCGGGACCGTGTGCATGCCGGGCGCCATGGTCTCAACAACTTTTCACCAAATTTTCAGGGCCGTCGGATATGATGATTTTAGAGTGAATCCCGAAGTTACAGGTGATTTCGAGATGTTTTGACCCCCGAAATCAAGCCCCCAAGTTCAAAATAGGACCTACTTTAAGGTTTTTGATTAAATGATGTATTAGAGGAATAAAATGAAAGGGGCACACTTTAATGAAAAGGGCCCAACTTTATGATATGAAAGATGATGAAATAGGACCTTAGACCTAATTAATTTAATTAATTAAGTGCTAAAGGGGAAAAATGTAATGCAAAATGCAAAATGCGCCAAGGCGGGTGCTAAACTAGGTGTGAAATTGTACCACCCTAGCAAGTGCGTACAATTTACGATGCTACAATCTTCTAAATCCACCAGTCTTGATGTCACCGGTCCCAAAACAACCCCTATTACTCTACATATCAGTTACACCAACAACACTGGGGGCACTATTGGTGCAACAAGATGTTGAAGGAAAAGAAAAGGCAGTATATTACATCAATTGTACTTTGGTCAGTTATGAGCTAAACTACACACCAATTGAGTGTGCGTGTCTCGCTGTGATTTTTGCTTCGCATAAATTACGACATTACATGCTAACTCATAAAACTAAGTTGGTCGCAAGGATCGATCCATTGAAGTATCTTCTCAATAAGGCGACACTTACTGGCAAACTAGCCAAATGGGTGATGATTTTGAGTGAATTTGACATTGAATATGTGGACAAAAAGGCAATAAATGGACAAGCTATCGCAGATCAATTAGCAGATGCACCCATGATAGATGATGCTCCTCTAATTTCAGAATTTCCAGATGAATCCATCTTGGCGGTATCACACATGAAGCCTCGACAACTGTACTTTGATGACTCATACACACAGCATGGTGCAGGAGCTGGTATCCTCTTTATCACACCTCAAGGGGATTCCATTCCCAAATCATACCGATTGTCATTTCCTTTCACTAATAACATAGCAGAATACAAGGCATTAACAATTGGATTACGAATTGCAATTCAGTGGAAGATCCAGGAACTTCATGTTTTTTGGGACTCTCAACTTGTAATTCGTCAAGCAACCGATGACTACCAAACAAAGGATGAAAAATTAATGTCTTACAAGAAAATGGTAGATGACTTCAAGAAATATTTCATAAAGATAACCTTTGAGCAGATACCAAGAGAGCGAAATTGAGCTGCAGATGCCATGGCTACTATTGCCTCACTGATTGATCTACCACAGAATGAAACCCGCTATGAGTTCTTGGTGGATAACCTTTTGGTTCCCTCATATGAGATTACTCCTGCTGAGATGATAGGTGTCGTTGGTCCTGATTCCCAATTATATGGATCCATTTTCACATACCTTCGTAACAACACCCTTCCTCCCAACTTATCCAACAACCAACGTCATACTTTCATTCGCCAATCTTCCCGATATGTCATTTTAGCTGATATCCTATATCGTCAAGGTCTAGATGACACTCTTCTTAGATTTTTATAAAGGGACAAAACTCAGATTGCATTACACGACGTTCATGAAGGTATATGTGGTCCACATTCTAGTGGTCCTACCTTAGCCTAGAAACTCACCACTACTGGATATTACTGACCCAATATGGAAAAAGATTCATATCGGTTTGTCAAGAAATGTAAGCAATGTCAAATTCATGGAGACCTTATTCATGTGCCAGCGCAAGAACTTCAACCGATTGCGACTCCTTGGCCCTTTTGTCAGTGGGGACTCGATCTCATAGGCAAGATTCAGCCTCCTTCTTTCAATGGCCACAAATTCATTATCACTGCCACAAAGTATTTCACAAAATAGATTGAAGTTGTGCCTCTTACACAAGTCACTGGAAAACAGATTGCTACATTCATTCTTAACTATATCATTTTTCGGTATGGTATTCCTCTTTCTATCATCACCGATAATGGATGTCCCTTCAAAAACCAAGATGTTCATGAACTTTGTGATCGCTTACATATTACCCATCATTTCTCCACTCCCTATTACCCCCAAGGTAATTGTCAAGCTGAGGCATCTAATAAAACTATTCTTAAAATCCTCAAAAAGACAGTCGATGACGCTTGCCAAAATTGGTATATCCAACTTAATCCCGCACTTTGGGCTTATCGCACAAGTGTTCGCACACCTACAGGAGCCACACCTTATTCACTTGTCTATCGCGCTGAAGCTATCTTGCCTATTGAAGTCAAGTTACCATCTTTACGAATCTCTTTGCAAAACATTATCAGTGATGAAGACTACGCAGTCTCTCTCTTACAAGAACTATAACTATTGGATGAATGAAGACAAACTGCTTTTAATCATCTCAAGGATTATCAACAACGGATGAGTCACAGTTACAATCACAAAGTGAAGCCTCATACATTTGAGGTGGGTGACTTAGTTCTCAAGGAAAATCCCAAAAATCAACAAGACAGAGAGAAGAAGGGCAAGTTCAAACCGAATTGGCTTGGTCCTTACATCATCACAACAACCTATGGATTTAGTGCATATCAGCTCTCAACCCCACGAGGTGAACCTTTGGAGGATCCTATCAACAGCTTGCACCTCCACCGATTTTACACATAGCTCTTCAGAATGTCCTGATTCAAAAATACAAAAAAATCAAAATATTCAAAAATACAAAAAAATTAAAAAATCAAAAAAAAGTAAAGAGAAATAAATTCGTCCAACGGTGAAAACCACTTCGGTGGCGCCTTGGGCAAGTACCATGGTGAAAACTGGGTCACCAGCATCATGTGTAGAGACATTTCTCCTCCCTCCTTTAGGATTCCATCTCATCCTTTCACTTCGCACACACTCGCTGCCTATCCATCCATAATAAACTTACCCATTCCCATCATGGCTTGTTATTGATCTACCTAAGATTGGTTAGCAATTCATAATAATCCTTCATTTTCACCCTTTCCATCTATAATAAATCAGATCCCATTTGTGGCTAAGGCAAATCCTACGTCTAGTGATGGGTGTGGAACTAAGAGCATCACACGTTCTGAAGAGTACAGTTTCTTCCAGTCTATCTGCGCACAATCCACAATAAAGCAACACTTGCATTGCCAAACCGTAATAAAATTCCATCTTCTCCACAATAAAGTATCATTTTCATTGATCCAGTCAGTTTCAGATGAGACACAACAACAATGGGCTTCAACAAATCAAATCTTTCAACAAACTCAGACAACATTATGGTTCAGTGCTATCTATCATTTTGTGAATGAAAACATTGTGACCACAATCAAATAAACTAATATAAGTGACAAGAGACACTAAACTTGAGGACTATAGTAGATGTTGGTGTCGACACTTTGTTTTCTTTTGATTTCATCTTTTGGTGACGTATATTTTAGCTTTTCCGGGATGTCTCTGACTAGAGATTCTATCTCTAGGATGTCTTTGACTAGAAAGGTGAGGATGGGGTATCATCACCTATTTTTCTTTGTTGTCTGTGGATTGTCTCTTAGTAATGCTATGACTTGTCCAAGGATATGAGCACACTGTGAGTCTAGTGTGAACTGGGGCATTCTTTGTTTGTGACTATCTGATCTCCATGCAAACAGGTACAATGACTTTCTAGGTCGAACATATACCTCGATTGTCATAACCTATTTGTCATAATAAAGCTCAATGATGATAATAGCACAAGAAGCTCTTTCACTTCCATATCTTCTATCATCCATCCTCCTTTCTTGATTGACCTCCATCGTTCTTCTTGAGTCTGTGTAGCTTGCTATCACATGACTGAGTATAATAACAAGCCAAAAATATCTGCATTTCATGTAGTTTGCACCTGCATTACCACATATTAGCATTTCATACATACATATAGATATCATAATTGTATCACATTCTGCACACACCACTGAGTAGTATATCATATACACATCATGCATCTCATCCTGTACACTATCATATTCATCTACATTTCATACATTTTCATTTGCATAACATATAAAACATACAAAAAAAAAAAGTATTTCATTATGTACATATTAAGCATCCATACATCATATATACACACATCACATAGAAGCAACACCACATAGGTACACATGCATATAGCTGCCGCAAAGATGAATCATCTCATATATATCAAAAATCATAAGTGTCATGATACAATGATGTCAAAATACATATGGCTACAAAATCACCCGAAGGTGTCTACATCGTCATACAAAAATGGTACAAAACTGATACATAGGGAGCCCTCTAAGGCTATGATGAACTCCCTCCCTCAGAGCTAGTTGGCCTCGACGAATTCTAAGCCATGGAAGGACCTACCCCAGGATTGTCTCTCCTACCCCCTTTATTTGGTGGTGGTGGAGGACCCATGATCCCACCACTAGACGTCTATCTCCCGTCTCTCCCTCCAATGGTCGTTGTGGTCCACGACAGTCTTCAAAAGCTCCTAGCCCACTGATCTAGTGGCACCACTCCATAGTATAGGTCTCTCCAGTAGGCTATCTCCTCCCCTGCCCATAGAACATAGGTGTATCTGGCCCCTGTGTCCTCTGCTGCCTTCCTGCCTACCCTCAGTGTTGTCTTAGCCTACATATAGTGTTGAATAGCCTGATCCCTCTCCCACTCAGTGTCCCTCAGCTGTCTCTTGAGCCTAGTTGTATCCCTCTCCAGATCTTGGATCTCATCTGCCTGTCCCTAACAGATCTTCCTCAAGGATAGTAGCTCATCCCCTCTCCTCTCACCCTATCCCTTTGGCTGTTTCTGTCCCTGTCCCCATACCTGTACCTATATGGGAACCTGTCCTAATGGCACCTGTAATGGCAATCTACCTCTACCCCTCACTACATGCACCTGTCTCTCCTCTCCACCCTCCCTCCTCCGAACTACCCTCCTCTCTGCAAGTGCCCCTCGCCTTCGCCATCGACCTCTACTTCCACCATCTCCACTATCATCTCCACTATCCCCACCATCACCTTCTATCGACTCCCCTGGATTCGTCAGCCATGGAAATGGATGCTCTGCCCAATATGCACTGTACTCTGCATCCATCCCTGTGCATCTGAACCATCTCTTTCATCTGTGTAACTGCCTAATCATAAGATAGTAATGGACCTAGATGAGCCTGATCCCTCACTATCTGTGCATACATCCCTAAACCCCGTGGCATCCATTGTATCCTGTCGAACTGCCTGCATACCTTGTCAATCAACTGTCACTCAATCACATATGGTGTTTGACCGATCAGATACCTACTCCTGAATACATATGGCATCTCCACTTTGTCATCCTCCCACTCCTCACAGTCTAAGTAAGGCCTCCATACTACATTGTCTATCTCGTCAATAACCCAACACCAATACTCTAGCCTCCCAATCTGTGGCTGAGAAGTAATCATATCATACAGATGTACAAAACGACGCCCATGTCCCCTGCCTCTAAAGTGTATCGATCGTGTCACCAACAGATGCTCATACGCCCATACCTGCAACAATGTTACTCCACACCCCAATCCTGTTGATCCATGATACACAAACTAATGCAGCTCATAGTACAAGTGTGTCAGGAGACACGACCCCCATGCAAACCTAGTGTGCTCAGTCACCAATGTCTTTAGAGTTCTCCCCCATCCCATAACCAACCCTCGTGTTGCCTTGTTCGAACATAAGAACCCGCTGATAACTCCTGCCAGCACCGCCGGTAGAGCTAATCTTGTCGCTGTCATGGTGTCTCGAGCCACATGTACTGCCCTCATCTCCAATCTTGGATCCTGGAACACTCATCTTAGTGCATCCTTGTCTCCCTCTCAATCGTAAGGAATTAACTCCCCAACGATCGGTATCTACAGTATCATGTATACATCCTCTATGGTGACTGTCATCTCACCCATCGACAAATGAAACATGCATGTCTCTGAGTGTCATCTCTCAACTAATGCAGTCAACAACCCCATGTTCGCTCGAAACTCAGGCACATACATAATGTATCACAAGCCCATAGCCTCCATTGCTGCTCTATCTTCGAATGTCAGCTCTACTCATAAACTCTGAGTCGAAGGGAATCTCTCTTGTGACTCCAGCATAGGTAGGTCCTCTTGCAGTCAAGCAAATCACTTGTGTCAGTCCTAGTGGTACTCCCTATTCATCACAAAGTGCTTCTTTTTATCATAGTGCTTATATCTATCATATGGTACTCAATCCTAGTAGTACTCCTTGTTCATCACAAAGCGTTGCTTTTTATCCTAGTGCTTATATCTATCACATGGCACTCTATCCTAGTGGTACTCCTTGTTCATCACAAAGTGTTGCTTGTATCTTTTAGGGCACCTACTTGAGTGTATCCTCTTGAGTAGCTTATCTAATTGGCAATGTATGTTCTATCACAAAATTGTCAATTTCAGCCTAATCCAATTGACAACGTATGTTCATCTTATCTTCTTTGAAACAACACGACAAGTCGCATTGTCTCAAAGAGGGGCAAAATGTAGACACCTAAAATTGTCATGTCTAATTCAATAAACATCTTTATTTATTTAATTATCTAAACTTAATTCTTCTATTAATTAAATAAATTTTTATTTATTTAATTAATTCATTTATCCTCTTCTAGCCTTATTTCTCATTTAAATAAATTTATTTATTTATTTAAATTATCATTTTCCTAAATTAAATAAATATCTTATTTATTTAATTGATCCCACTTCTTCTATTAATTAAATAAATCTTTATTTATTTAATTAATTCATTAGCCTTTTCTACCCAGGACACATGTCATTCATCTCTTAATTCATACACTACCTACCCCTCTCATTATTTTATTATTTCTTTTACCTACCCTCTAATCATAACTGACCTCCTTTTACACCTCTCAATCTTATCCCTCCATTTCATATAGTGTCTTCTATATAAGGAGATGCTTCCTTCATTATCAAACCCTAATCATTCTATGCATTCTAATCAATCATTCCAATCAATCATCCTAATCAATCATCCTAATCATTCATGCTAATCATCTTTTATGCAATTGACTACACTACGATCCTACCTGCAACCACATTCCGTTCTTTGTTGAGCTCTTGTGCATATAAAATTTGAGAGCAAATATATCAAGCAAGATCAATGGAGATAGGAAGAATGGAGATCAAAACCCTATTGGACATGTGATGGTATAATCTTTGTGATTTCATGTGATTTGCATTGTCTTAGGTAATCTTCATATGTTATGGTGGATCTTTGTTGATTGTTAGGCTAGGGTTTTGTGGTTGAATTCATTTAGCCTTTCAATATCGTTATTATTGTTATCCATTTTCACCATATACATTTTGGCACGCCCCGTGGGACATAGATTTTTTTTAGATCTATGTTTTTTGCAAATTTTTCTAACCCTATATTGCTATTTTGTAAAACAATTTGGAGAATAACCTTGTGCAGCTAGGGTTTTGGACACAAAATCAAGATCTTGGAGAGATTCGATCATATCTCATAAACGGCTTCAAAATTTTGCACCAAATTTTTTTTGCAGGTTGAAGAAAGTATCAGGAGCTCTCAATCCAAAATTCAGAATTTTTGGAGCATATTTTCATTTTCTATGAATTTTTTATGATTTTTCATAAAAAATTAATTTTGAGAGAAAATGAGAGACTTTTTTGGATTTTCTTACATTTTTGGAAATCTCTCATAATTATACATAGGACCTGTTCTTTGTGAATTTAATTTTGATGCAAAATATTTCCCTAAAAATTGGATCTTTAAAAATTAGGGTTTTTCCTTATTTTGATCAGATCTCACAAATAGCTTTGAATTTTGACATCAAATTTGTTTTACAAGTTAGGAAAAGTATCAGAAAGATTCAGTAAAAATTTCAGATTTTTTGGATCGACTTTGCATTTTATATGATTTTTTTATGATTTTTTATAAAAAATTAATTTTGAGAGCAAATTAGAGAATTTTTTAGATTTTCTTACATTTTTGGAAATCTCTCAGAATTATACATAGGATCTGTTCTTTGTGATTTTAAATTTGATGCAAAATCATTCCTCAAAAATCATATCTTTGAAAATTAGGGTTTTGCATTATTTTACTCATATCTCACAAACTGCTTGGATTTGTTGTAGAAAATTTTTTGTACAAATTTGGAAGACCATCAAGACTCTCCAATAAAAATTTCAGATTTTTTGGATTGATTTTGCATTTTATATGAATTTTTTTATGATTTTTCATAAAAAATTAATTTTTGGAGCAAATTAGCAAATTTTTTGGATTTTCTTACATTTCTGGAAATCTCTTGAAATTTTACAGGTGGTCTTTTTTTATGATGAATCAAATCTTTGAATTGGTCAACAAAACGCATTGTTGAAGGCCCCTATTTCACAAAGTCTTTTGGATCTAAAATTTACCTAACTTGTGTGCTTGCAAGAAGGGGTGATCATTTGAAACAATCCAAACTACTAATAAATCTTTGTTGCAGGTCCTTGGCAAGGGTTTTTTGGATTTTTATTGTGTGCCTTGTTTTCATAGACTAGTAAACACTTCAATTGGTGCACTAAAATTGAATCATTGTCTTTTGTGTCTTGAGCAATAGGCTCTTTTTGTTTAATCTTTAGAGGGTCTGTCTTCCCGTGTGGTCATTAGGACTACTAGTGAGAAGAGAACGACCCAAGTGGTAGCGAGGAAAACCCACCTCTTCCGAACCACTATAAACAACTGTATTCATGGTGAAAACTATGGATAACGTGTGCTGATTAGTTCATACCGACACTATGTCTCCCCATAAACCCGTTTGATCAAATTTATTTGATCATTTGTAGGGCGTAACCCCTACCGGCTAGGAGCCTTCTGTATTTACAAAGCTGAAAGTGCCGCATGTATGGTCACATGAGCGGATGCCCTTACTAGCACCTTTTTGTTTTAGAAGCCCAAATCCTTCTAGTTGTTGGGGCAAGAGGTCGGACCTCTGGTAGCGGCCCACACACATACGGTTCTTAGTAGAGATACAAAGTTTGCCACGGGGAGTTTTCGTGGGGACTGATGCTTGGTTGACTCGAGAAGTGAGTGCCGAGGGTGGAGCCAGTGAGGTCAAGCATCTAAGTATTTGCTCTGAATAGCGTAGCCTCGAGGGTAAAACCTCATGTGGGATCAACAACTATTGTCTTGGCCAGCCATAAGAATTGTACTTGACTTATTTTAAACATTCAAACATTCAAGACCAAACAACAAAACATTGTGTCTTTTGTATCTTCAAGTGTATGCAAAACATTTTTACATCAAACAACACACTTTTCTTGGAGAGTCTAAACACTTGCAAACATTGAGTCCTCATCAACATTGTGTCCTCTTGTCACGAAAAATAGTCAAACATTCAGATTTGGTCACAACTTCACAAATTGAAAAAAATTTACAATCCAGCAAACAAGAGCAATCAGTTTCGGAATTCTTGAGCTTCCTAGGTTGTTTCTCCAGGTTTTCATCTAGCATTCAACTTGTCTTTGGGTCTCACAAAATCCATCATTGCTTTACACCTTACATTACATTCACATTTGTCTAAACTTGAGTCAAAAGGTCACTTGCTTGTCCTCATCATACTTTGTCAACACACTACATACAACAACACTTTGCTAAGTGGTCCCTCATCAAGGTTTCTTACCTTTGGGTCTCATTTGGTTTTACTTAGAGTTAAGGTCAACTTACCTCATCAAGAGAAACTATCCTCTCTTTGGAAGTCACACCTACTCTACTACATACATACTTGGTCTTACACTTTGGACATTGCAAGTACACTTCAGACTCATTTACATTCCATTCAACTCTTGGTCTTCCATGCTTTTTCCATTTTCATCTAGTCTCACACATCTCAGTCAATACCTAGTTCATGGTTGAAACCCGTCTTCAAAAATCTAGGAGAGAAACTAAAGAGGCTCAAGAGTCTGGAAACATGAGTTCTTATGAGTATGACAATGATATCTTTTTCAATTCTAATCATACTACATTACCTGACATGGATGCCTATAGAAACATTCCAAATGTTGAGAACATGGACACTATAAACAACAATGCTACACACAATGACAATGTGGACAACTTTTCAGTACATTCAGCAGATGTGGAAGAATCCATTATGAATCCCCATTTCAATCGATTGGTTGAGGAAATAATGAGGAGGGATAGACAATACTTCTTACAAATGATGGCACAAAGTGGAGCCAAGATACCTCATGATTTTGACATGTCTCAAATAATGGAACATAGACCTTTGCAGCAACCTCACTCCAATATGAATCAAAGGAGACCTAATAGTGGAGGAAATAGAGGACCACATATGGTACTCGAATCACCATCAACTTTGCTTCAAAAACCAGAGGTCCCACATACACATGGTCAAACATATGATACTTACCTTTGTAGACCATTATGGAATTCTTATGCAGACAAATATGCTCAATCACATACTAATGCTAAGGATCAACCACCAAAACAATTGGATGTTCAAAGGCATGCTCAAAATTTGGACACAAGGAAACCTCATGTCAAATTTGGGGGCAACACAATAGAACATGACATGCCTGTAGAATATGGTATACATGCGCAAAATAGATATGGGGTTCCTCAACATGAATCTATACCAAGTGGTCCATATACACAGCATCATTACAGACCTCCTCCATATGAACATGTGTATGATCAATATCATCCATATATGCAACATGCTCCTCCTCCAATTGGTGCCTCAAGCATGGGGTATGGTCCAAGAAGTCGATCTCCACCTAAGAGCAATTTGGAGCAACAAATCAGGGACTTACAAAAGAAAATGGAGGACATAAATACACCGAAGCCAACATACACAATGAGAGACATATGTCCTTATCTATTTGACAAGAGCATTCCAATGCCTCCTTTTCCTACACACTTTGTGACGCCTAAATTTGATAAGTATAGAGAAAAAGGGGATCCTAAGGCACACATAAGACAGTTTTTCACAGCTTGCATTGAGGTAGTAGCAGAAGAGACATATTTGATGAGATTATTCCCACAAAGCTTAGGTGATCAAGCTATGGAATGGTTCTCCCAACTTCCACCTGGAATTAAGTCATGGGGTGACTTAGCAGAGGCATTTATTCAACATTTCTCCTACAACATAGAGACAGACATATCAGTCACTACTTTGTGCAATACTAAGCAAAAAGAGGGAGAATCTTTTGCATCATTTTTACAAAGATGGAGAAATCTAGCCAGCAGATGCTCTTGTGAAATTCCACAAAAACAAATGGTAGAAATGTTCACCCAAAATGTTAACAAAGAGATTGGTTATGACTTAAGGAAAGCTTGTTTGTCCACCTTCAAGGACGTCATTGAAAAAGGCTTAGCGACAGAAAAGGTCCGAATTGAACAAGGAGTTATTAAAATATTCAAGGAAAACAAAGATGACTTTAAAGGAAAAGACAAGCCAAGATTTTGGAATAAAAACAAGAACACAACCAATGATGGTGTTGTTGATGCCAACACTGTGCATCCCAAATTCATTTTTTCTGGATCAAGTTCTACAAACAATCAAGTGAATACTCAAACAACTTCTAGATCACAAAGGAAGTATACCCCGTTGGGAGAACCACTTGAGTCAGTTTTCAAGAAGTTAGTGGCAAACAAGGTGATCACAATTCCAGATTTCCCGCCATATGAACCAAAGGTCAAACCAAATTGGTGGAATGATGATGAGTATTGTGAATTTCATAAAAGCAAGGGTCATAAGATAGGAAATTGTCATTGACTGAAGAACATCATACAAGATCTCATTGATAGAGGTGACATTGAGATTGAGGGACACTCATCCAATCAAGAACATGAAATGTTTAAGGAACCATTCCCAAAGCATGACAAGGGAAAAGCTAAAGCCACAGAGGATCAAACCAACTATACTAGAGAATCCTACAACTATGATTCAATTATCAATCACATCTCGATGGACAATTATGTCTCTACCATTATCATCAAGGACAAAACGTCTGAGAATTCTACCCGGAGACCCAGGATTGTCCTAAAAGGCGTTGGATCTTCTTCCGAACCTACCTCTGAATGTCATGTCACAACTCGTCGAGGTAAAATCACTTTGCAAGGTGCTCCAGCCAAGAACATTGCTTCCTCATCAACCAAACCTGAGTATGACCTTGTAGAACAGTTAGGGAAAACACCCGTGCTCATCTCCATCCTTGAGCTCTTACGCATATCCCCCGCACATAAAGCTATTCTTGACAAAGTCTTGAGAGACACTGTCATTCCTACTGATCTAAACGTGGACCAGTTTCAAGCCATGGTGGGATACCTTTCCATTCCACACTCCCTTACATTCACAGAAGCCAATGATGCCTCTGTAAGTCAGCCACATAATGCACCATTACACATTGAAGCCTTCATTCACAAACATAGAATAAAAAGAGTCCTGATAGATGGAGGAGCAGGTCTAAACATTTGCACATTAAGCACTATTACACAATTGGGATATTCTGATAAAGCTATGAATTCTACAAACAAGATCACCATTAAAGCATATGATGATGAAGAGCGTTCATCCAAGGGTACAGTCACCTTACCTCTCAGAGTTGGACCCGTTACAAAGGATGTGGTTTTTCAGGTCCTTGATCTAGATCTCACATACAACATACTCTTGGGACGTCCTTGGATTCATGAGATGAGTGCAGTACCATCTACATATCATCGATGTATCAAGTTTCCACACAATGGAGTTGAAGTGACTATCAAAGCGGATCCAAATTCATTCATATATTGCAACAATATGCGACATAGATCAGAAATAACAGTACCAGTCAATCGAGAAGCTATTCCTTCATCGGCATATGTGGATCCAGAATCCTTGAAAGCTTCTACATCCAAACAAGCAGAGCTCAAAGAAAAATTCAAGATTAAAGACATGGGATGTGGTGAGTATATCTTTCATGTTGATCAACTCCCACTATCTCCTAAGACATTCAGTCGACAAGAACAATCTACAAGCAATATGCAAGACCAAGGAATTAGGTGTGAACCACCTAGTGTTGTGGCTACTAAGTCTGAATGCAAATCTCCTCTAGTGGTGCAAGCATCTCTTGATATCAATAGTCTTAAGAGTGGTTCCAACAAAGAATCTATTGAGCGTATTACCAGCCCTCTTGATAACTCACATAGCCTTACCATTTCATCCACTCATTCCATTTCCACTCCTCTCCCAGACTTGGATCAACAAGAATTGCAAAAGCCCTTACTTATTGGGGATCAAAAATCAAACTTTGAAAGGAAAAATCTAAAAGTCAAAAATAAAGAAAAGTCCTTTAGTCCAAATCAAAATCAAAAGCTATTGGACTCTACAAAAATCAAAGTCAAGGATAAAACTCCTATGAAGCAAAAAGAGCAAGAGATGATCTCCCCTAATATCAAAATAACTGGGGGCAAAAGTTCTACAATTTTAAGTCAAAAAACATACTTGTTGATCCTAAGTCTCCATCATGTTATCCTACTTTCACTTCTTTTCACAGTCATAAGCCTTCATAACTCATCCACTTGTTCCACACATCATTTCCCTTCTGGCGATACATCATGGACCTTTAATGGAGATTCCTTGAGGGACTTTGTTATCAAGGATGCCCAAACTTCTTTAGGTGACACGCATACGGACCTATGTAGTCCACACGCTAGTAATTCTATCTCAGTTCCTTCATCAAGGAAGACAGACACTCAAGCTACACATCATTCAGTCAAGGAACAATGCAACTACAATCACAAGGTAAAGCCTCACACATTTGAGGTAGGTGACTTGGTTCTCAGAGAAAATCCTAAAAATCAACAAGATAGAGAGAAGAAGGGCAAGTTCGAACCAAATTGGCTTGGTCCTTACATCATTACAGCAGCATATGGATCTGGGGCATATCAGCTCTCAACTACAGAAGGTGAACCTTTGGAGGATCCTATCAACAACATGCACCTTCGCAGGTTCTACACATAGCTCTTCGGAATATCCAAAAAAATAAAAAAAATTTCTATACAAAAAAATCAAAAATTTCAAAAATACAAAAAAAAAATTTATAAAACAAAAAAATCGTTACTTGGTGAAAACCTGGCAAACAGGCGCCTTGTGACACAAAAAACATTGAAAAATCAAAAAAAGTAAAGAGAAATAATTTCGTCCAACGGTGAAAATCACTTCGGTGGCGCCCTGGGCAAGTACCATGGTGAAAACTGGGTCGCCAGCGCCATGCGTAGAGACATTGCTCCTCCCTCCTTCTAGATTCTCTTTCATCATTTCACTTTGCACACACTCACAACCTATTCATTCATAATAAACTTACTCATTCCCATCATGGCTTGTCAATCGATCTACCCAAGATTGGTTAGCCATTCATAATAAACATTCCTTTTCATCCCTTTCCATCCATAATAAATCAGATCCTATCTGTGGCTAAGGCAAAATCCTACGTCAGGTAATGGGTGTGGAACTGAGAACATCACATGTTTCGAGGAGTACAGTTTCTTCCATCTTTCTTCAGTTTATCCGCGCATAATCCGCAATAAAGCAACATTTGCATCACATATCCACAATAAAGTTTCATCTTCTCCGCAATAAAGTATCAGTTTCATAGATTCAGTCAGTTTTAGACGAGACACAGCAGCAACAATGGGCCTCAACAAATCAAATCTTTCAATAGACTCAGACAACATTATGGTTCAGTGCTATCTATCCTTTCTGTGAAAGTAAACATTGTGACCACAATCAAATAAGACTTATACAAGTGACAAGAGACACTAAACTTGAGGACTATAGTGGATGTTGGTGTCGAGTCTTGGTTTTCTTTTGATTTCATATTTTTTGGTGATATGTCTTTTAACTTTTCCGGGATGTCTTTGACTAGAGATTCTATCTCCAGGATGTCTTTGACTAGAAAGGCGAGGATGGAGTATCGTCACCTATTTGTATTTGCTGTCTGTGGATTGTCTCTTAGTAATGCTATGACTTGTCCAAGGATATGAGGACACTGTGAGTCTAGTATGAACTGGGACATTCCTTGTTTGTGACTGTCTTATCTCCATGCAAATGGGTACAATGACTTTCTAGGTCGAACATATGCCTCGATTGTCATAACCTACTTGTCATAATAAAGCTCAATGATGATAATGCACAAGAAGCACTTTCATTTTCATATCTTCTATCTTCCATCCCCCTTTCTTGATTGACTTCCATCGTCCTTCTCGAGTCCGCATAGCCTGCTATCACATGACTGAGTATAATGACACACCAAAAACATTTGCATTTCATGTAGTTGCACCTACATTACCACATATAAGCATTTCATACATACATATAGATATCACCACTGCATCACATCCTGCACACAACACCTGTTAGCACAATTTACATTTGCATTATCATATTCATCTGCATTACTTACATTCACATTTGCATCATGCATACACATATAAAAACATAAACGAACAAAAATAAATAAAAAATATTACATTGCATCACATACATATTTGCATCCATATCATAAGCATCACATAAGAACATCTCATCACATAGGTACACATGCATATAGCTGCCGCAAAGATGAATCATCTCATATATATATATAAAGTGTCATGATACAATGATGTCAAAATCATATGGCTACAATCACCCGCAGGTGTCTACATCATTATACAAAATGGTACAAAATTGATACAGAGGAACTCACTGATCACTCCTGCCAACACTATTGGTAGTGCTAATCCTATCCATGTCATGGTATCCCATGCCACGTGTCCCACCCTCATCTCCAGTCTTGGATCCTAGAACACTCGTCTAAGGGCATCCCTGTCTCTATCTCGATCGTATGGAATCAGCTCCCCATCAATCGGTATCCGCATAATCCTATATACATCCTCTAGGGTGACTGTCATCTCACCCATCGACAGATGAAACGTGCACGTCTCAGAGTGCCATCTCTCAGTCAGCGCAGTCAGCAAACCCATGTTTGCCCAAAACTCAGGCACATACAGCACATGTCTCAAACCCATCTCCTCGATGGCAGCTCTGTCCTCGAGTGACAACTCAGGTCGCAACCTCTGGGTCGATGGGAATCTATCTCGTGACTCTAGCATCGGCAAATACTCCTGCAGTCAAACAACTCAATCATGTCAGTTATAGTGGCATTCACTGTTTATCACAAAATGCTACTCGCTATCTAAATGCATATGGCTATCTACCCTAGTGACACTCACTGTTCATCACAAAGTGTTGCTATTTATCCTAGTGGTACTCACTGTTCATCACAAAGTACTACGTGTGTGACACTCCCTGTTCATCACAAAGTGTTACTCACATTTGCACTCCCTGATCATCACAAAGTGCTGCTCATATTTCAGTACTCCCTGTTCATCACAAAGTACTCTATCTTGGTACTCACTGTTCATCACAAAGTGCCTTGATCTATCCTAGTTTTCCTAGAGGACCTGCTTGAGTGTATCCCCTCAGCAGCTTATCCAATCGACAGTATATGTTCATCACAGAACTGCCGATTTGACCTAAAAGATGCAAATGCATACTTTTCAAACGCAAACGCGCTTACATGACATAAACGCGCTCAAAGACTGCATAGACGCGCCTGAAAAAAATAGACGCGCCTTCTTGACAGAGACGTGCCTATGCTCTGCATAGACGCGCCTAGACGTTTTTTGACACTTTTTGGACCCTAGTCTAAGCGCATTTATTACCCTATTCGACATGCATTAATGACAAAATTAAATGCATCAAAGTACGAGGAGGTTTGGTGGTACTTACCGGCTCTCCTGCCTCTGCTGGCCTTTGAAATCGGCGAACGCGGTCGAATCTGTGAGTGAAAGCCATCGCTGCTGACTGCTGCTGCTCTTTTCTCTCTCTGCACTCTAATCTCTTGGAGGTGTAGATGACAATGAGGATGTATTTCCCTCGTGGTCTATCTTATAGCCTACCCTAGCCCTCGCATTCATTTCCCGAGTTAGTCTTCATTATCCCGTGACTCTGTCACTTTATCCGGTCAATCCATTCTAGCCTTTCTTTCTTATCGAGAGATTGTCTGCAATCTTTTCAGACATTTTCATCCAATCTCTTGAGGGGGCATATCATTCTCATTCTGGGGCAACTCTGTATCAGTTCATCTTATCTTCTTTGAAACAACGCGACAAGTCGCATTGTCTCAAAGAGGGGCAAAATGTACACACCTAAAATTGTCATGTCTAATTAAATAAATATCTTTATTTATTTAATTATCTAAGCTTAATTCTTCTATTAATTAAATAAATCTTTATTTATTTAATTAATTCATTTATCCTCTTCTAGCCTTATTTCTCATTTAAATAAATACATTTATTTATTTAAATTATCATTTTCCTAAATTAAATAAATATCTTATTTATTTAATTGATCCCACTTCTTCTATTAATTAAATAAATCTTTATTTATTTAATTAATTCATTAGCCTTTTCTACCCATGACACATGTCATTCATCTCTTAATTCATACACTACCTACCCCTCTCATTATTTTATTATTTCTTTTACCTACCCTCTAATCATAGCCGACCTCCTTTTACACCTCTCAATCTTATCCCTCCATTTCATATAGTGTCTTCTATATAAGGAGATGCTTCCTTCATTATCAAACCCTAATCATTCTATGCATTCTAATCAATCATTCTAATCAATCATCCTAATCAATCATCCTAATCATTCATGCTAATCATCTTTTATGCAATTGACTACACTACGATCCTACTTGCAACCACATTCCGTTCTTTGTTGAGCTCTTGTGCATATAAAATCTGAGAGCAAATATATCAAGCAAGATCAATGGAGATAGGAAGAATGGAGATCAAAACCCTATTGGACATGTGATGGTATAATCTTTGTGATTTCATGTGATTTGCATTGTCTTAGGTAATCTTCATATGTTATGGTGGATCTTTGTTGATTGTTAGGCTAGGGTTTTGTGGTTGAATTCATTTAGCCTTTCAATATCGTTATTATTGTTATCCATTTTCACCATATACACTTCCTATTCATCACAAAGTGCCTCGCTCTATCCTATCCTAGGGTCTCTGCTTGAGTGTATCCTCTTGAGTAGTTTCCTGATTGGCAACGTATGTTCTATCACAAAATTGTCAATCCTAGCCCTATTTGCTATCCTAGTCTTCCCTGGAGGATCTGTTTGAGTGTATCCTCTCAGCAGCTTATCCAATCGACAGCGTATGTTTATCACATAACTGTTAATTTGACCTTGAAGACATAAACGCGCATTCATGACACAAACACGCTTACATACTTCACAAACATGCCTGCCCTGCACAGACGCGCCTGACACACACATATGCGCTTGCCTTGCACAAATATGCCTGCACTTCATAGACATGCTCGCATTAGACTCAGATGCTTAAAAGCATAGACGAGGTTACATTCTGCACAGACACACCTAACCTACCCAGGCGCGCTTGGCACCAACATAGACGCGCCTTAACATTTTTTTTACCTCGCTTGACTTTTTTTGCAACCTACTTAATGCACATTTATTACCCTACCTAGCATGCATTTATGACAACAATTAATGCAACAAGGTACAAGGAGGTTTTGCGGTACTCACTGGCTCTCCTGTATCTGCTGGCCTCTGATATTGGTGAACGCGATTGAATTTGTGCACCAATACCATCGCTGTTGACTGCTCTCTGCTCTCTCTGCACTCTGATCTCTTAGGTGTGTGGATGACAATGAGGATATTTTCCCTTGTAGTCTATCTTATAGACTACCCTAGCTCTAGTCTCCCGAGTCAGTCTTCTTTATCCCATGACTTTGTCACTCTATCCTATCTTGTCAATCATTTCTCGCCTTTCTTTCTTATCGAGAGATTGTTTGTGACCTTTTCAAACATTTTCATCCAATCTCTTGAGGGGGCATATCATTCCCATCTTGGAGCAACTTTGCATATGTTCATCTTATCTTCTTTGAAACAACGCGACAAGCTGCATTGTCTCAAAGAGGGGCAAAATGTAGACACCTAAAATTGTCCTGTTTAATTAAATAAATATTTTTATTTATTTAATTATTTAAGCCTAATTATTCTATTAATTAAATAAATCTTTATTTATTTAATTAATTCATTTATCCTCTTCTAAGCCTTTCCTCATTTAAATAAATACTTTTATTTATTTAAATTATCCTTCCCCTAAAATAAATAAATATTTTATTTATTTAATCGATCCCACTTCCTCTATTAATTAAATAAATCTTTATTTATTTAATTAATTCATTAGCCTTTTCTACCCATGACACATGTCATTCATCTCTTAACTCCTACACTACCTACCCTCTCATTATTTTCTTATTTCCTCTACCTACCCTCTAATCCTGGCCGACCATTTATCTTTTACACCTCTTAATCTTATCCCTCCATTTCCTAAAGTGTCTTCTATACAAGAGGATGCTTCTTTCCTTATCAATCTCCCAAGCATTCTAGCATTTGAACTTTCATATGTGATCAAGCCTACTTGCAACCACACTTTTGTTCTTTGTTGAGCTCTTGTGCACATAGAAAATATGAGAGAAAATATATCAAGCAAGATCAATGGAGATAGGGAGAATGGAGATTCAAACCCTATTAGACATGTGATGGTATCATCTTTATGATTTTGTTGATTTACATTGTCGTAGGTAATCTTCATATATTATGGTGGATCTTTGTTGTTGTTAGGCTAGGGTTTTGTGGTTGAATTCATTCAGTCTTTCAATATCATTCTTTCTATTTTTACCATAAACAGGTATAACTCCATAGAAATTCATTCTTCCAAGCTTTGCTTTGTTGTTTTAGCTAGTGGTGGCTCCCATGATGGTTATTTTCTAAACCGGTATTACCAAAGCTGGTATAATGGTATTTAATGATTGTAGGATATGCCAAAGAAGTCGACTGACCAGTCAGTTTAAAGAAGAGTGGTCTAATTTCAAGAAGCATATGGTCTGAGTTATAGGAGTACAATGCAATATTTGTTTTTTCTGAACAAAGTGATTGCATTGTTTTTTCAATTTAACAGAATATCTTAGACATTGTGACATGTTTTAGTCAAAGAAATTCTTCTTCATATATTCTACAACAATAGATGAAAAAACTGCAATTACTCAATATGAACTACATTTAGCACAAGAGAATATCATGAAACTAAAGATGGCGTTGGAGAAAAAGGTGTTAGAGTTATCATGTATTAGCTAATAATTATTTATTTAATTATTAGTCTATTATCCTCTACACTTAAGATAAACTTAGGCATTGAATAATATTGTAGGTATTTAAATACACATTATCCCTTTAGGGTTTCTCTAGGGTTGCATAACTCCTTTTATAAGGATTGTATTGTATTTCTTTTTCATTCCCTCTCTGAATGATAATCTTTTCTTCAGAGCCATTATTGTTTTTTTGCCTCCATTCTTCTCTTGTGACAGGTATTTTGCTTGCAGGTGTTCTTGGGATCTCTGAAGTTGTATTTCTCAACTTCTTCATGGTATCAGAGCCTACATCTGCTGCTACTTGTTCTTGATTTTTCAGAAGATTTTTGGAGGCTAGGGTTTCAAGTTTTTTTAGAGCTTTTTATTTGGATTTAGGGCACTTCTTTGTTTTTGGGCATTTTGGGCTCAAACAGACCTCACTGTTGAGCTCAAAACACCCCAAACCCCCCATTTTCATATAAAATTTATCCAATTTGGACAACATTGCCTCTGCATTTTTTTGGGGGGGTTTTTGCCCTTTTTGGGCACAAATTTTGAGAAATTCGATTTAAAAAAAAAAACAATAAAAAAATTATTATTATTTTTTTGGTAGTTTTACGACATACCTAGGCCGAAATACAATTTTTTTTTTTTTTTGTAAAATTCTAAAAAAAGAAGAGTTTTTTATAGCACAAAAGGGGGGGTCGGTGACCTCTAGAGGTTTGTATGGCTTGCAACAAGTCGTGGTCGCTACCCCCGCAACCGCTTGCCGCAGGCCTTGGGTTCACCGTCGACCTGCCCTGCAACCGTATTGCCTCTTGGCTGCCTCTCGATTGCCTGCCACAGGCCTTGGGTTCGCTGTCGGCCCGCCCTGCAACTGTACCGCCTCCTGGCTGCCTCTCGACTGCCTGTCGCTCGCCGATTTCCTTCTTTGGCCTCCCACCGACCATCGACCGCCTCCCGACCATCGCCTTCCAGCTACTGCTGCCCATCGGATTTTTTCCGACAAGTTTTCTGACGACTTGAGTTTTTTTCCGGCACGTTTTTTAGGCAGGGGATTTTTTTTGGCAGGAAGGGGAATTTTTTTAGAATATTTCGCTGATGTCAGCAGTACAGACAACTTTGTATGGCCCCTAAGACCCCTTTTATGCCCTAAAAGAGGGGTTTTTTGTTTTCTTTTGGCCATAACTTGGGCATACGATATCGTTTTTTGGCAAACGAGATATTGTTGGGAAGCTAGTTTCGTCTACTTTCCAGATTTGTGGGTTTCATCAACTAGTTTTGTTGCTGGTACATTCTATAGCCATTTGAAGTCAGAGTTGTTGTTTTCAGTCCTGAGCTCATATCTTTTTGCCAGTTTCTCCATTTTTTCACGATTCCAACAATGTTGGGATGGTGTTTCAGAGCTCTTCACGTCCATCCATGCACTTTTTCCAGATTTTACTCCAAGTACATTTTATTTAGTTTTTTGTGTTTTCACACACTAGTGAATTACTTGGACATATGATGTCGTGGAAACTTCTCATTTGCGTGGGATGACTTGTTTTTTGTTATTCTTCATGTATTTCCAATCTTGTGTCTTTTTTTTGACATTCTGAGCCTTCATTGTAAGCATTTTCTTTTTTGCAAACACACTGAGATAAAGTGCCACTATGCCTTGCATGCTTGGGATCTTGCACATCTTGTGCCTTTTTGTACTCACACTCCATTATAAAGTGCCATGGGGGGGGGGGGGGGGGTTTGATGTTTGTCTTTGTTTTCCATCTACCTTTATCATGTGAGTATTCCTTCCACGACATTAGCATCATGATGTGTGTCAAGTGAGTGTTCCTTCCACGACACTAGCCTTTATATGTGTTTTGTACTTTCTACTACACTCTCGATGTTCCTGGTTCTTTGTCATGCAGTTTTTCTTGGCATTCAGTTTCACTGTACCTGTTACCTCTCCCTTATCAGCATTATGGGGGGTTTCTCCTATTGGTTGTTGGTTCTAATGCTTCCTTGGTTCGTTGGAGTGAGCTATGTATTCAGTATTTGTTCCTATGTACTAGGCAGATGCAGTGGCTGGTTATGTATGCATTTCAATGAGATGGATCATTTACCACATGGACACTCTTTCATTCCTATTTTTGGAGGCAACCTTCCATCTTTGATTGATCAACTCTTCAAACTTTGGTGTTTTTTGCCATTTGTATCTTCAAGTTCAGTTGTTTGCCTTTGCTTGCCATCTGATTCAAGTAGTGTTATTTGAGGGAACTCATGTAGATTACAGTCTTCTCTACCCGACCATCTTCTATTTCAATGGAGGATCTTCAGATCGACGATTATTCTTCGACAGTGTTTGCAGCTTCATGCTTTAGTGGTGTTCTTCATGCTCATCCTTTATTCCTTTTTTTGGAACATTCTCTAGTTTGGAGGCTTCTTCAGTCCTTCACTAGCCTTCATCTCTTTTTGGAGTAGAGTTTTTTCCCATGAGGTTTTCTCTATATCTCCGCTTTATAGAGATCTTTTGTACTTGGGTACCCCATTAGGCCTAGTTGTCGGGACCCATTGTTACTTTCATGCATTTTTAGCCCTTATTTATTTTTAGCTACTCCCCAAGTTCATCTTAAGGGGGGGTTTTAGAGTTATCATGTATTAGCTAATAATTATTAGTCTATTATCCTCTACACTTAAGCTAAACTTAAGCATTTAATACTATTGTGGGTATTTAATAATTATTCTAATTATTAAATACACATTATCCCTTTAGGGTTGCATAATCTCCTTTTATAAAGATTGTATTGTATTTCTTTTTCATTCCCTCTTTGAATGATAATCTTTTTCTTCAGAGCCATTATTGCTTTTTTGCCTCCATTCTTCTCTTGTGACAGGTATTTTGCTTGCAGGTGTTCTTGGGATCTTTGAAGTTGTATTTCTCAACTTCTTCAAAAGGCAACAACTTTCTCCATTGGAGATTCCAATTTTTATTTGAGAGAGTGATACTAATAATTTCATAAGAATGTCATGCATTTTTAGGAGTCTAAAGATATTAAAGATCATTGGGCTTTAACTAATGGTTTAGATCCTTAGGACGGTCAAACTCTTATTTGAGTACACAACATAGCCTATATTTCACAGCTTCAAGCATTGCATGTTTGTTTTCATTAGGCACAAGGTGGGATGGAAAATTACCCTTTTCATTTGTAAACAACAATACCTATAAGGGTATCTTGTAGATTACTTATGTAAACAAAAATCCATCATTTTGTACATAGGCATTTATCAATTTGTTCTTCTTTATAATTATTAGATAATCTCTAATTTTAGATACGTTTACCCCCTATTTATTCAATGTCTTTAAGCTAATTTGTACTTCTTTATAGTTATTAGATAATCTCTAATTTTAGATATGTTTACCCCCTATTTATTCAATGGACATCTCTAAGCTAGCTTTTCTTCAAAATTTTGAATACTATCTTTCATCTAGTCTTGGTTGTATGCATTTCCTCTTGTTGCTTACCAAATAATATAAAGCCCAACTAAAACTGTTCACAAATTCAAGAATGCACAGATATAAGCTATAAATTCAATATATATGATGGGAAGTGACTTACTTGAAGGTTCTCCACAAATTATATCATATTGTCAATGTTGGGCCAATGAGAAAAATGAGCAGAGTTTGCAGGAAAAAAATTAGAAATCCCTACCATAGCATAGACGAATCATAACCAATCTCCCTACAAATGCAGATACAGAACTCTAAAGTTCAATATTAGATTCCTGCATTAGATTCTATATTTTTATAATCTAAAGCCCAACTAAAATTATTCATAAATTCAAGAATGCAAGGATATAAGCTATAAATTTAATATATATCGTGGCAAGTGACTTACCTAAAGGTTCTATACAAATTATATCATGTTGTCAATGTTGCCAATGAGAAAAATGAGCAGAGTTTGCAGGAAAAAAATAGAAATCTCTACCATAGCATAGATGAATCATAACTAATCTCCCTATAATTGCAAATACAAAACTCTAAAGTTCAATATTAAATTTTGCATTAGATTCTAGATCTTTATAATTTAAAGTCCAACTAAAATTATTCACAAATTCAAGAATGCACAGATATAAGCTATAAATTCAATATATACCATTTCAAGTGACTTACTTGAAGGTTTTCCACAAATTATTTCATGTTGTCAATGTTGCCAATGAGAAAAATGAGCAGAGTTTGCAAGAAAAAATTAGAAATCCCTACCATAGCATAGATGAATAATAACCAATCTCCCCACAGTTGCAGATACAAATGCAGATACATAACTCTAAAGTTCAATATTAGATTTCTGCATTAGATTCTAGATCCTTGTAATTTAAAGCCCAACTAAAATTATTCACAAATTCCAGAATGCACAAATATAAGCTATAAATTCAATATATACCGTGGCAAGTGACTTACCTAAAGGTTTTGTACAAATTATATCATGTTGTCAATGTTGCCAGTGAGAAAAATGAGCAGAGTTTGCAGGAAAAAATTAGAAATCCCTACCATAGCATAAACAAATCATAACCAATCTCCCTACAGTTGCAAATACAAAGCTCTAAAGTTCAATATTAAATTTTTGTATTAGATTCTAGATCTTTATAATTTAAAGTCCAACTAAAATTATTCACAAATTCAAGAATGTGCAGATATAAGCTATAAATTCAATATATACCATGACAAGTGACTTGCCTAAAGGTTCTGCACAAATTATATCATGTTGTCAATTTTTCCAATAAAAAAAATGAGCAGAGTTTGTTGGAAAAAATTAGAAACCCCTACCATATCATAGACGAATCATAACCAATCTCCCTACAGTTGCAGATACAAATGCAGATACAAAACCCTAAAGTTCAATATTAGATTTCTACATTAGATTCTAGATCTTTTACAATACTAGACAATTTTATTTATATAATAAAAAATTGTTTACACAGTCAAATTAAAAAACATTCAAATTTAATAATGAAAAATTGTCATGAACCCTATTTTTCCATAATTATTTAATTAGGAAAATAATGTTTATTTTTCAAATGAAATTGAAATGAAATGAAAATAGAACTGTTAATGAAATAAGAAAGGATATCGAATGTATTGATATGATTTATGTGCAATTGAATGATCAGTAATAATTTTTATTGTAAATTGGGATCGTCATTGCTAATGAGCGATTGAGTGCAAAGTGAATGCAGGAACAGGTGAACAATGATGAAGGCGAGAACATGGTTCAGGTAAAGTTGTCTTAGCTCTTGTATTTCATTAGGATAGGTGGAATCTCTCACTCACCACATTAGGATGTATATTTGCATTTTGAAAGATGGATGATTTAAATGACCTTATTTGAGTGTTTGTTCAAATTGAAATGATAAATTTAGTATGAGTAGTAGATTGATTTAAATAATTATACATGTGCATTGATTGCATGATGTGAGTGGTGATTGAATTGAATTTAAGTTGCGTGAGTAATGGTGAAATATTATGCTTTATTGTTAAAAGAGATGAAATGTATAAACGATTCAAAAATGAATATTGACCCTAGGTTTTATGTTCTTTTTAGATATGTATAAATGTATGAAAATTGTACTTATGAGTTTACTTTTGTAAATTGAATAGTAGTATTATATATATATATATATATATATATATATATATATATATATATATATGAGAAATTTATTCAATCATATACATATATCAATATCCAATTATCGTGAAATTTGACTTCGTCAAGAATTTTGTTATACATATACATATTCATTCGAGATTCAAAATATAGATACATTATATGTGTATATGAATTCTAATAATAATGCGATCTTGAACTTGTAGAAATATATGTAACTGTTGTATATGTAAATAGATTTAAGAAATTAAATTATGTAATAAAAATCCGATATATATATTTAATTAAAGAAAGGGTTTATTAAAGAATTTATTAAACAAAGTTTAATGTTTAATATATATATTAATGAAAAGTCATTAAATATATATATATATATATATATATATATATATATAATATAAATAAATTAAAAAAAAAAATAGCAAACGATAGTGGTGGCGGGTTAGTTGTTTAAAATAATAATAATAAGGGTGGTTGATAGTAATATTGACCACCCCCCTTAATTAAAGGGAGGGGTCGGTATTACTACCGACCACCCCTCCTCCCTTTTAGTAAAACATAAACCACGTTGCATGAAACTCCTTTTTCGACTCTATTAATACCAACCACTCTTCTTTATGAAATCTTTCATAAGAGAATCACCACATTGCAGATCCAAATGGTAGTAGGCAGATTTTAAGGTAGTTGCATGTATTAAGGTAGGCATAGTTTAGAGGAAGTAGAAAACACCACCAATTACCACTCCCCATATTTAAAGGAATTAAACAAGTAGACTGGCATCCCACGACTAAGAGTAAACCACGAGATAAGTGAATCAATATTAATATCAAGCACTTGGTGTTTTTATTAAAAATGAACTATCGGTTGATGAGAACATATAGACGTGGGTGATTAGTAACAAGGTTCTCAATCATTAAAACAGTATTTGCAGTGCATGGACGACATGTGAACATTCTTTCATGAGTTTTAAACCATTTAAAATTGAAACTATATTACGACTAGCAGATGTGGCTACCGAGATGGTTAAAAACTCTGAGTCAAAACTAAAATAATAGCAGCTAACGTAGGAGGATAGTAAGATAAATAGCGGTATGAGCTCAATAGAGAAAAGAAAAGAAAAAGAATAGAGAAGGAAAGAGATGCAGGAATAGTAAAGTTATAAAATAGTGTATTAGAAGAGTGACGGTGTGAGAAGCATAGAGCAATAAGAAGGTTATTGAAGAGTCTAAAGGAGATGCAACCAAGGATTAGAGAATGGAATGAAGAAGAGAAAAGTAGTGAGATTTATATTTGTTTTCAATCGAATCGTAAAAGATCAATCATGATCATCTCAGATTTAGAGTCGAATTTCAGAGTAAAGTTTAGAAATAAAAGATAGAAAAGAAGGATAGAGTTAATATAAGAATCGACAGATGGAGAGCGTCAAAGAGGTTGTGTACCATCTTGAAAGAGAGAATGCAAATGTGAAGAGGGAAGCAAATCCATCACCTCAAGCCAGTAACAAGAGCATAAGGAGGTAGGATCTACCTTAATTCTTTGGTCATTATGCAAGGATAGTGAGTGAGTCATGAAGTTATATAATGTTTATTAGAATGAAGTTTGATTGAGTCAAGCCATGATTAGAACAAAATTGTTTGAACTCGCTTTTGAATAGTCTTATAGAGAAATGTATTATGAGGTATATATGATAAAATAACTAAGAACATGCATGGAAGATGTTAAAGAGTGGTAGGAATTGCATTATAGGTTGCTTTACATATTCTCTAAAGGATGATCTAGTTTTAGACCTATGCAATATACTGATGGAAGAGTTAGAGTCGAAAAAGGAATCATTGTTAATTGTTCAAAAATTACGTTCATGTAAATAAAGATACAATAGTGAAATAATTTCTTAAAGTTTGTTGATAAAATTAGTAAAACTCTCATAAATGAGATTACCCAATCCTCTAGAAATCAAGTAAGAGGATAGAGAGAGAAACTTTGAGATTGAATCACGAAGAAGATGAAATAATAGGATAACGACTTATAAATAATGAAGTTATTTTGATATCACAAGGAAAGACTTAGACTTTCAAATTTTGCAAGAAAAATAAAGTTGGTTATCGAGTGTCTCATTTGAAAAGCCTTATAGATAGGCGTTTATGAACTTGTATCGTATTAGATTGTCGATATGGTAAATTAGTGAAGTCAGTGTGTTAAGTTTTAAATCATGAAAAGTCACATATTAGTATTAAACTAAGTATGATGTTTTGAGAAAAGTGGTAAATAAACCACGACACTTGGAAAGATAGAGAGAGTTTAGATGAGATAAACTTAAAATTCTAAACCATAAGAAATGGAATGCATGTTAATGATTATGTGATGTTTTGATAATTGAATAAAAGAATGTGTACTCATTTTATTCAATTTATATGTAAGATACATACATGTGTTACACCTTCTTAATATTTTAATCTTGTCTTTAAAATTGCTTGAAAGATAGAAGGACAAGAATGTTTTCTTTTAAATGTATATTTGATTATCCATAAAATATTGTTTCCTGTCAGATAGGATTAATTGTAATGAAATATTTACTCTATCAATTTCTATTCAAACAAAAGATTGTCTTCTTGGCATAGTATTTTATCTTGCAAGAAATAGGAAGCTAGAATTGAAAGGTGAAAGATTGTCTTCTGTATGAATTTATGTGAACAAAGCTAGATAGGCTTGTGTTTGTGGAAAGTTACCTTCCAAGATGGGTGCCGAATGTGGATTATAGAGAGTATAGTTGCTTTTCCAACTATCTATTTTTGTTGTGCATGGCATTATATTTGGCCGAGTAATCAAATTGAATTAACCATTGAAATAATGGAATTCTTTTATTTTATCCTCTCTACCATATCCTAGATTGATAATGAATGCTTGTTTTTTAAAAGAGTTAGAAAAATGAAAATGCTTGTATCATATAGGCATGCACCAAATTCCATCTTGCCTTTCGAATTCTTTTGCTAAGCAATTCGTGCAAGGTCGGGTATTCTTGATTGACCAAGAATTCCGGGGAAGCGTAAGCTTCAAGGTTGGGTGGAAAAGCGCCTAAATCTTGTTCTCGTCCTCATGCTAAAGATTGCATTGGCGACAGCTTGGGTTGCAGATCAATGGACACATCTCACCCTTTACTTTGTATTATTTTGTTATTGAACTTACGACAACTTGAAATGCGTAAGTATTGTATGATTGAAAAACTACTTATATCGATTTATTAAACGAAGAATCGTTATCTATTATAGAAATTTTGTGTTTATTACAATCTATATGGAATGATCAATTAAAGCTATGAATGGAAAAATGGAATGAAATAGACTTATCAACTGATTTATGAGTTTATTTAAGAATAAAGAGTATTTCGGCTCATTATTGAAGTTAGCTCGATTTACGTCTTTACAAAAATATAACAACTATTGTACTCAATGAATAAGATTTGAGAAAATTTCTTTAATAAAAAACACTTGGTGGTGTCGTTAAATTTTTTATAAATCCATTGGCAAGTTTATCCTACCAATAGTAAAATGCATACCGTCCAAAGATTAATACTGCTTCATCATTATATTTCTGATGAATTCCATCACAAGTTTATCTTGCCAATAGTAAAAAGCATACAGTCTAAAGGCTAATATTGTTTCATTTGGTAAAGAATTCATGGATTTTGAGTTCTCTTCCCGACAAGAAATGCATCCGCTAAAATAGCGGGGAAATTTGTTTTTAGACATTATAAATGAAAATATTGATTACCAAAAAATTGATTTTATTTGATCACAAGATTTGATGTTATGGAATATCTACAAGAAATTTGATTAGATTTGGAATTTGCATACTATTTCCCTCTTCCACATTGTTTTTGATGAAATTTAGAAAGCAATAGGGAGGTTTTCTGGTTACATTCACTGGAAAACAGAGAAGAAAACTGTGGGCAAAAGAAAACCATATATTGATGTGAGAAAGGTTTTAGTGAAAACTCCATGCTATATAGCCTATCGGCTTATAAAAATATATGAAAAAAAAAATTCATAGATATCAAATAAAAATAAATCAAATCCGGCTTGACCTCGTCATGTGATAGTGAAGTTGTGGCAATGTTGTCATGGAGGTTCAAACCCCACAAAAGATGGAGCGAGAGGATTAAGAAGAGGAGGAGGAGGAGGAGGAGGAGGAGGCAGACATGAAGGATGAGAGGGGAGTGTAGGAAGAGAGGAGGCATTAAGAGGAGGACACGTGTTATTTCCGAAACAAATCAAATCTTCGAATTTTTGTTTTTTCTAAATAGATTTTTACAAACAAATCAAATCCAATTTTTGTTTTGGGTCTACTTTGGTTATTCTTAGTTTTTTTGTTTTTCTTACACAGATTGTGTTGACCTCCTATAGACCATGTTTCCATTGTAGAATGTCTATTGGTGTAAAAGTCTAATTTCCGCTTTTGAAAATAAATCAAATCCAATTTTTGTTTTATATGGTGAGTCTACTTTGTTTATTATTAGCTTTTTTTTTATTTTTCTTATACAAATTTTGCTAACCTCTTACATACCCTACTACCATTGTAGAACACCTATCGACGCAATAATAATTAGGTGATTTGTGATAATTAAAGTGGGTTTTATGATAGAGTCATGTTTTGACCACATCGATTGTAATTTATATAACACACCTTATAAATTTGACAAAAGGTCTATAGTTGAATTTATAAGTATTCTATTAAAAATTTGATACAACATTAAAAGTGTACACTAATTATTATTAATAATATAAGGGTCTTAGTAGAACATTGGGCGGTGAACCTGAACATGAGTCATTATAGCAATCTATGATGTCATATGGCCATCGACACTTTGAATATTGAATTTTGTTGAGTATGTGATTAGGGACATTAAACATCATGTAGATGGTTTTGTTGCAACAAGTAATAAGTTAGAATAGAGAAGGAAATGCAATCCATATTGTAGACACCTAAAAATGGTCAACGCTTGCGGGATCATACTTTAACATTTGCGGATTGCCTCATTTTAGAGTTTTTGTGTCGCATTAACATTTCTCCTATGTTACGCACTTGGTCTTTATCATTTGTGAGCATCGAGTCTTTCTTCTGCATTCTTCATTTGTCTCGCTTTCGAATTTGGTCTTGTCGATAGCAATCTTTAATCATGATTTTGGTTGATCTTGTCAATCTCTTATCAACTTGTCAATCTCGTCGTTTTACGATCGATTTGACATCGATCGTCATCCTTTTCAATCATGTCAATTTGAATCAATTAGTCATTGTTCCTCGTCAATTGGTACATTTATCAATCAAATCATTTATCAATCCAAAATCATGATCGAATCGATATCAATTATCCTTTGTCAAGACCTAATTGTCATCCTTGCATTTCTAATTTAACCTTGTTTGTCATTTTCTCTCCATTTTCCCTCTAGGTTAAATAATTTATTTATTTATCCTAAGTCTTCTTATCACAATTAAATATTTATTTAATTGGCTAATTCAATTTCCTCCTATTTTTGTAAATTAATTAATTAATGAGAAATTATTAATTAATTTACCTAATTTGCATCAATTTTCTAATTTCCAAGTCATTATTTCCAACTTAATTTTCTAATTTCTCCTAAATTCCTAAATGTCTATTTCTATTTCAAAATCTTGTCATAAATCCTTGCATAGCAATTTGTCATAAATTGTCATAAATTGTCATAAATCCTTGCATAGAAATTTGTCATACACATGTCATAATTTTGCTATTCTTGATTTGAATTTCCATTCGAATCATTATCATGCTAATTTGATCTTTTTCTCTAATTTATCTATAAATTGGATGAATTTCTTCAATCAATCTACTAATCAGATTATCGAATTTATAATCACTTTGTCAAATCACGCTTCGAGTACTCTTGTGCCAATGTCAATCTTGCTTTCACATTAGGTTTATGCACTTGAAGGTGAGATCCACAACAAAACTATTTGGAGAAGAAAGAAGAACAATGGAGCCGCATGAAGGAAGCATTTAGATCTACATATGGTTTGCATAATCTTTTTGAATGTTTCAATTTTCATGTCTCTATTGAGTGTGTTAGGATTGATCATGGCAATTTGCTTTTGTGATTGAGCTAATGGTTAATTTTTATATTGTTTGTGATGATTTCCGATTTCCTAACGTACATTAATTGGTGAACCCGACGTGAAAAAATAATCCAAAAAAATAATTGAATAATGTCCTGAAAAAATCATAAAAATTGAAAAATGTCTTGAAAAAATCTCTAAAAAATTGAAAAATGTCCTGAAATAATTAAAAAAAAATCAAATAATGTCCTGAAAAAATCCCTAAAAATTGAAAAAGTCCTGAAAAAATAAAATCCCTAAAAAGTCATATAAAGTCCAAAAAAAAAAAAATGAACACAAAAACATTTCAAAACATTAAAATCCAAAAAAGCAAGCATTTTGCAATAAATGATCCCTTTTTGTGCATAGACAAATCACCGAGCATCCCTCCAACGACACGCAATCGCGCATCGTGCTTTACTGAAATCATGCGTAAACAGATGAACTTTTCACTCAAACCAGACATTCAAACTGATCAACATTGTCATATCAATCAACCTCAAAATCATTTGTCCTTGTCTCTACTAATATCATGGGTCTTATACAGGGTGTGGTATACTCAAAACCAGACTATGTCCTGTCTTAGACGGGGTACCACATTTCCTGACACCAGACAGCATGATCGTCCTATCAGCACTTTCAACTTTTGACAATGAAGATCAAGATGTTTGTTTGATTTGTTGGAATTTGTGCATCTTATCTTTTTATTGATTTATCTTCAATCATGTTCCTATGTTGCTCGATGATGTCATTGAGTGATTTAGAGTGACCGGGATGGTTCATGGTCCTTTTTTTTTCTTTTTTTTTGTGATTGTTGTTTGTCTGCAATGTGTCTGTCTTTTGCAAAAAGGGTTGCATTTTAGCTCTGGCCTTCAATGCCATGATGCTTTGCATCCGTTTTGCTACATTAAATAAAGGTTCTCACCTACAAAGTGCATTACTGAAAGCAAGTTTTTCTTCGTCTCTAACTATTTTCTGTCTCATTTCTTCTTACTAACATTTCTTCCGTCAGTCTTGGCAGTGCGTTTGATCCTATCATTTTCTATCATTCTTATCGATCAATTGGCCTCTTCTCTGCATGTTTCCGGCCAATTCCTCGAGGGGGCATGCATATGTCATTATCATTGTCTAGGGCATTTTCATTATTGTTCTTTGAAACAACGCTTAAAATCGCATTGTCTCAAAGAGGGGCAAAATGTAGACACCTAAAAATGGTCAATGCTTGCGGGATCATACTTTAACATTTGTGCATTGCCTCATTTTAGGTTTTTGATCGCATTAACATTTCTCCTATGTCACGCACTTGGTTTTTATCATTTGCGAGCATCGAGTCATTCTTCTACATTCTTCATTCGTCTCGCTCTCAAATTTGGTCTTGTTGACAACACTATCCAGTTATGATTTTGATCAATTTTATCCTATCACATCAATGTGCGTGCTCATTTGTCATCATTTTGGACATCGTCAATCCTAATTAGGGTTTTGTCCTCTTATCAATCTTATCATCTGGCGATCGATTTGTCATCGATCGTTGTTATGTTCGATCTTGTCATTTTGCGATCGATTTGTCATCGATCGTTGTTTGTCTCAATTATGTCAATTTGGATCAATTAGTCATTGTTCCTCGTCAATTGGTGCATTTATCAATCAAATCATTTATCACATTGGTCCTTTGTTAATTTGAATCATGATCGAGTCAATTATCTTTCATCAAGACCTAATTGTCATCCTTGCATTGCTAATTCATCTTCTAGGGTTTTATGAGTTATTCATTTAATCCTGTTTGTCATTTCTCTCTCTAGGTTAAATAAATTATTTATTTATCCTAGGTATTCGAGTCACAATTAAATATTTATTTAATTGCCTAATTATTCCTCTTTTTGTGAATTAATTAATAAATGACAAATTATTAATTAATTTACCTAATTTCACATCATTCCTAATTTCCTAAATTCCTCAATTTCTAAATTCTCTCTTTGTGAATTAATTAATAAATGAAAAATTATTAATTAATTCACTAAATTCCTAATTTCTTCATTTTCTAATTTCTTAATTCCTATTTTCCAATTTTCTAATTTTCCTAATTTCTAATTCAATTTCCTCCTATTTTTGTAAATTAATTAATTAATGAGAAATTATTAATTAATTTACCTAATTTGCATCAATTTTCTAATTTCCAAGTCATTATTTCCAACTTAATTTTCTAATTTCTCCTAAATTCCTAAATGTCTATTTCTATTTCAAAATCTTGTCATAAATCCTTGCATAGCAATTTGTCATAAATTGTCATAAATTGTCATAAATCCTTGCATAGCAATTTGTCATACACATGCCATAATTTTGCTATTCTTGATTTGAATTTCCATTCGAATCATTTTCATGTTAATTTGATCTTTTTCTCCAATTTCTCTATAAATTGGATGAATTTCTTCAATCAATCCCCCTGATCCCTAATCAGATTATCGAATTTCTAATCACTTTGTCAAATCACGCTTCGAGTACTCTTGTGCCAATGTCAATCTTGCTTTCACATTAGGTTTATGCACTTGAAGGAGAGATCCACAACAAAACTATTTGGAGAAGAAAGAAGGACAATGGAGCCGCATGAAGGAAGCATTTAGATCTACATCTGGTTTGCATAATCTTTTTGAATGTTTCAATTTTCATGTCTCTATTGAGTGTGTTAGGATAGATCATGGCAATTTGCTTTCGTGATTGAGCTAGCTTATTAATATTACATTGCTTTGATGATTTCCGAATTCCTAGCTACACATATATTTGTGTTTGTTTGGAGTTTGTGTAATTGACAAATATTTTAATACATGTTAAGTGTAAATATTTTTTGTTATGCATAAAATAACATAAAAAACTATTGTTGATCATAAAAATAGTCTTGAAATAGAAAATTAAATTTACAAAACATTTGTCTTATATATCTCATTGACCATTATTTTTTTATTTGCAATTGATGTTAACCATTTGTAGACAAGTCTACCATGCATAGGAGAAAGATTTTGCACTTTTTTTTGAGAAGTGAATTTGTTTCGCTTATTTTAGTAGAAAGTTATATAGTGTGAACAACAAGAATTTATGTAATGTAAATCAAATAAAACAAATATACTCTAGATGAGAATGCCAAATCTCTTTTTTGTATTGGATTGTGATTGTTAAGGGTCAACCTATAGTCCAAAAATGATTGAATGAGTTGGTTAAGAAAGATATTTTTAAGATATATAATATGAAGTGAGTGGTGAGAAATTAAATTTGAATTTAATGTGGAAGAGAATGGACTAACAAATGCATACTTCATTTTGTCATAGTGAGATTAAGTGTAACCAAGGCTCCTCCTTTTTTTTTTTAATGATAATTGTGTATGGATTATTTTGCATTCTAGAGTACCACTCGAAGGAGAATGTTGGTTAAATGCGGATTTTGCTCATGATATAGCTATAAATATTAGTCATTGTCTTTCTATTTTACTAATATCAATTATTTCCTTTTGTAGTGACCCATTGTAGTTATCAATCCTTACTACAAAATACTTATAACAAATCTACTGATTTACAACCAAGACTATGAACAATATCAATAACCTCTCTAAGAAATCCATTTATAAGTCACGCTTAAATCCATAAGTTTTTCATTAGCATGATCCATTGTCCATTGGCCTTTGCATAGTAGGACTTTTTTTTTCAAGTTAGTCATCATTGGCTCCAATGTTTGATTTGATTTTTATGTTTACTGTATTGAAATATTTAGTAGTTTTAGCATACCTTTGTTGTGTAGTCTCACCAAATTATTTGTAGCAAAAAGGTACATTGAGTTATCAAATTCTTCTTCTTTAATTGTGTAAGTAATTTGTTTGTGTGGCTCATTAATATTTTTCAATCATGTTATGTTGGTTTTACATTATGTATGTTCTGTAATGTTTCACAAATTTGTGTTTGAGTTGGACAATCACCTAGTTGATAAAACATTGTTTGTAATGTATCAACTATAGAAATTGTTCCGATGATATTTTGGCATTTGAGTGTGATGCATATATAGGTTTTTCCATGATAGGTGGTAGTTGTGCTAGGTCACCTGTTAAAATTATAAATACCCCACCAAAGTAGATTTGTTGTTGGTGGAAAAATGCTTCACATAATCTATTATCTATCTTTAGTAGTAGCTTTGACCCTATGAATCTCATCTCATCACATCAATGGGGATGTATTTTATTGGTTTTCATGTCTTCTTAAAATATTGTTAGTGATTTATCATGCAATGGTTGCATTTCTTTGATTGAAAACCATGAAATATTGTTAGGATTAGTTCTTTATGCACAATAAATCAAAACTTTTTAATCCTAATCTTAGCCGTTCCCAAGATAATATGTGATGCTTTGCAAAAAGGGTTAGAAAATCTGTTTGAGGACAACACACACACACAAGAGCAAAACATTAGTGTTAGCCACAAAAGATTATTCTAAACAGGCATATCAAAAGAGATACTAAAAGCATGATAGAACATTTAACTAGGAAAGTAAATATGACAAAGCATCTCCAAATACCTACTAACATGCTCTTAGCTCCTTCTCCATTGTTCCTCTCCTCTCCAAGTTCCAAACTAGTGTAGCTCTCAACAGCTTTTTGCACTATGGATGCTTATGGAGGTTTTAGATTTAAGTATTTACTCTAAATGTGAATAAAAAGCTAATACTAGATATCATGATGCTAAGATGATTTATTTTAAACCAAGATGACAAGATATTAGTGATTTATGCTAAATGCTCTCTAAAATTCTTTATAACTCAGATGCATACAAGTTTTTAGGATTATGATGATAAAGAAAAGGGCTCTATTTATAAGAAAAATGGAGCAATGGATGGTTGAGATTGAGTAATCTCAACAAGGGTCAAGATTGAATGATATTCAATCCATGTGAGGGCTTTCAACCCAATCCCAAGATGACAAGTGTCAATGTGAGATAGGTTGAGAGGAGAGGGAATAAACATTAAATGCTTGACATGACCTGAGAGTTAACTTTGGAGTTAAGGTCAAGGTTGGGTTGAACGAATAAATTCTTTATTCAAAGAATAAGGCTTTTATCCAATGGATAAACTCTTGTGTAAAGGCAAAAGGGATAACCATGGTCAAAGCAATAAATGCTTGAGGAGACACATGAGTGCAAGTTGAAATAACCATAAATGGTTATGTAAGAGCCATAAATGGTCATGTAAGAGCCATTAGTGGTTTTGGAAGACTTTGGAGGTTAAATTGTTGAACACACAAAACGTTTAATGTTTTTCAAAAACTTTGAAGTCTTTGTGAAGTGACTCCAAGTTGCTTAGGAATGTGACAATAATTAGGGGATGGATTAGGCTAATTAGGAAGGGGTTAGAAGAATCTAGAAGGGGGTTTATGAATGCAAGTGGATTTGGTGGGTGAGGGAAAATATGATTTTTATTTAAAATTAATTAATTTATTTCAATAAATGTGTGCAAGTTGCATTTGTAGGAAAATGCAAGTGGGGGGATAAATGATTTAAATAAATGTTTTATTTAATTTATTTAAAGGAGGAAAAGGGGATTAAATGAAATAAATATGATTTATTCATTTAATTGATTGTGAATTTGGCTTAATGAATTAATTAAAATAAATTGAATAATTTATTTAATTAATAGGAGAATGTTTGAAGATGAATTAATTAAATATTAATTTAATTAACTGATGGCTTAGTGGATTTTTAATCAAATAAATAAGAAATATTCATTTAATTAAACTGGACAGATTTATGTGACTACATTTGCTCCTCTTTGAGACGGTGTGGTTTATCGCGTCGATTCAAAGAAAGAAAAATAGGTGTGAAGAAATACCCCATAAAATGTAGATTTAATGGGTGGTATGCCCCCTCGAGGGATGGGCCGATAAATTTCGAAAAATCGGGCGATCTCTCAAAAAAGAATGAAAATTGGCAGCGTGATAGAAGAGAAGAATTTAGCAATATTGGTGAAAAATAGAAGAAATCGGAGATAAAATGGAGAAATGGGAGGCTCGGGAAGTTCATGGGGACCACGGCAGTGAGCGGGGGAAAGTTAGGGGTATGACGAAGGGTTTATATGGGGAGAAAGGGGTGAAAACATGGTCATTTGAATCTGCGACCATAATGAATTTAGAGTTATGATAGTGACATTTTGGAGGAACAAACAACAGTCAGGATGCCGGTACCTATTGCAGAGCACTGATTTGAGTGAGTCCGTCAATTCCAGCGGCCAGAGGACTACAGATCAGCGGTAGGCAAATTTGAAAATTTGAATTTTATGCATTTTTGACATGTTTTTTGCTGAGTCCAAGTTGAGTCAGGACAATAGCGCTGAAACTATGTTTAGGCGCTGTTGTCCAATTAATTAGCGCTTTTGTGCCGCAATGGCACTATTGTGCTATTGTTTGAGCGCTTGTGAAAATATGAGCGTTATTGTATGCATGTTTGAGCACTATTGTGTGTTTAGTGCTTTTGAGGGGTCAATTGAGCGCTTTTGATGTGAAGCAGCGCTATCGCATAGGCGTTGTAGCGCGTTTGCAATTTGAGCGCTTTTGTATGGTTAATTAAGCGCTTTTGTTAGGGGATTAGCGCTATTGTTTAAAAAGTAGCACTTTTGTTTGCAAGATAGTGCTTTTGTTTTAGGAAAATAGATGCCCCAGTTTGTGTGAACAAAAATCTCCCGATGCCAATGATGGATGGATAGGGATGTGAAGTGAGAGTTGTTTTGAACCATAACAACCCTGATGAGACTTAGGTCATTAGGATAAATGCCTGTTGAAGTCTAGGTGTGCCATGATTGCTTACCTGTTGAGACCCAAAGATACTTGATCAAAGTATCTGTTGATAGTCTAGGTTTAAACTTAAGAAAGTTTGAAACAAAACAACTGATGATGATTGATTGATGCACATGTGCAGGAGGATCTACGCGTCTTACAGTTGCGTGAGAGACATCCAGCTACACAGGGGCTACGTGATCGGCTGACAGAGGTCGAGATTGATTGCATTGCAGTGACTGGGCTGTATGATGTGATGCATATGCCCATGATTCAGATGAATCATGGTTTGATTACAGCCTTGGCAGAGTGCTGGCACAGTGAGACATGCATGTTTCACTTAGCGTAGGGGGAGATGACTATGACACTGGAGGATGTGTGGCGCATCCTTCATATTCCCATTCGGGGTGAGCTGGTCACATATGATAGATCATGGGGGACTCCAGCGGTGCAGAGATTCTTCAAGGAGGACGTGTACATTGATGACGGTTCGATAGCCTGGGAGGATATCGCTGCCTTGTACGAGCCATTACCAACAGTTTTTTTTGGGATCGTGGGAGGGCTACTGTGTCCGGATAGACGATCACATGGTCTGGCCATTGGTTGGGGGCAGGTGATAGAGCAGACGATGATAGAGGGGACCTGATTTGCTTGGGGACCATGCGTGTTAGCGCACATGTATCAGGAGTTGCATGAGGTAGTGTACCGCGAGAGAGGCTCCTTGGCAGTGAGAGTGACGCTGTTGCATATATGGGCATGGGAGCACTTACTAGTTACGTGACCAGTGAGTCTTAGATTCTGGGCAATTGACTAGCCCTATATGTTCATGTACAACGATATGATGAGTCAGCCCCACCTGGGGAAGTTAGAGTGGTGGCGGCGGGCGCTGGATGACATGGATGCAGTTATTTGGAGACTATACATTGAGTGCGAGCCCTGGGAGGATGATGTGGAGGCGTTATCGTATGTATTCATGACCCGATTCCTCATTGGGAGGACATGCTATGATGTAGAGAGACAGGTGTCGGGCAGAGTGATGAGATAGTTTGGACGTTAGCAGGGACTGCCAAAGGGATCAGGGGAGCATGCCAGAGTGATCCGAGAGAGATATGCATGCGGGCCAGTACTTCCTTATGATCAGGCATTGGCAAAGTTCTGGATGCTTCAGGCGAGACCACGGGACATACGACTGAGGGTGGTAGATGCAGGAGTGTCGAAGGAGTATACGCAATATATGGCGGCTCATCCGATTCCTCGGATATCAGATCCAACAGAGCCGATTCCCGATTTTGAGGAGAGGGGACGAAGATGGAGGAGGGGAGGAGGTTGAGGATCGATGATAGGTGGACGAGGGAGGGGGGATGGTGGAGGTGGAGGAGGAGGAGGAGGAGGAGATGGTGGAGGTGGTAGAGGAGGTGGCTTAGGTCGTCGGGTCCAGCGGAGAGGGAGAGGCGGATTGCCACTATGGATATCATAGGGACCGTTGATGTCGGGAGGAGTCAGATTAGGTGGCTGAGGTACGGAGAGGGAGATACTGATGGATAGAGGGGAGGGAGCCATGAGAGAGGGAGCTACAGGTGAGGCACCTATGGATACAGGGGAGGGAGCGACAGGGGGTGGTGATTTGTGGGATCATATGCTTTTACATTTGTAGACTCGACTGAAAGCAGCCGAGACACAGGTAGAGGATCTGGAGGCAGAGGTGGCAGCGAGAGATGTGCAACTATTTGCATGAGAGTCGGAGCTGACTATAGTGCTGCGAGAGAGGGATAATGCGGTGGAGAGATTAGCAGAGCTGCAGGAGAGAGTCCGGGTTGGAGTAGGAGCACAGGGTCCTACTGGGGAGGTGATGAGACAGTTTGGACGGGCACAACCTAAGATAGAGTATTGGCAGGGATTATATGAGCAGGTGGTGCCAGCTAGTTAGCGAGCACTGAGCTATTCATAGATGCGGCAGACCAGGTCAGAGTGGTCTCAGAGGATGCAGAGCAGTGGGGGTGTGATGGGTCCTCTGCGGAGAGATAGGTTAGGGGGTGTAGGAGCTAGTGGGGGTTTGATGGGGCCTCCACGAAGATATAGATTGGATGGTGTAGGGACTAGTGGGGGAGCAGGTGGTGATGGTGGTGCAACATCTGGTCAGAGTGGCATCTGAGAGAGCATTTTGTATGCATGTATTTATATTGTCATTTTGGACTATGTCTTGGATGGCTCTTGGTAGCCGATTTTGTAGACTTCATTGTACTCTGATACATGAGATGATATATATGAGGAGATCCCATATTTTTGTGATGATATGCATGTTGATATGTATGGAGTTCATGCTTGATGGTGATTTTATGAGTTATGCTTAGATGGATACTTGTACTTTGCGATATGTATGTGTTTATGAGATGATTTCTATATGCATGTTTTTATGATGATTTATGCGTACATGATGTCTATATGCATTCATTGTATGATGTTGGATGCTAATCATGTGGATGCTGGTTTATGTATGCGTGTTTTTTATGGTTTTTGGGATAAAAATGCCAAATGTATGCAATGCCATGATGCTTATGTGTGCATAACAAAATGATGATTTATGATGGTATAGATAGTAGTTTGTACTTTATATTAGCACAATGATGGGATAATGATATGCAATGATGTTAATGCAATGCTTTGAATGGATGATTCATTTTATGGATATGCATCTATATGGTGAAAAATGAATGTAATATGGATAAACAAATGTAAAGTACAAATGTTTAAATGATGATTTCTAAATGAATGCATATGTTTATAATGTACGAACCAATGTTGGAAACAAATGGTTTTTATGATTCCAAATGCCCAAATATGATTAAGTAAAATGATAATGGGATGCTAATGCAACTTATGGTTAATAATTGCACCTTAATGCAATTAAAAAGGGATAATGAATGCAATTTAAATGAGTCCTAAAATGACTATAATAAGACACTTAATAATGGATGAATGAATGCACTTTTTAACTAATGAATAGATAAATGAATGTATGCAACGATAAATGATAAAGGATAATAAAGGATGATAAAATGATAATTGATAACTGAAACTAAATGAATGCATAGTAAATGGCTAATACAATCAAGGACAATTGGATTATATGAATGAATCTAAGCATCATGATTATGCAATTATGAAATGATATAAGAAGACTAATGTTAATAAATGATAATGAATTATATGCTTTTTAAACCACTAAAATGATATGAAATTACTGGATGCAAATGCAACTAAATGTAATGATGATGATATGATCATGATAGATGAATGCAAGGCTGTTTATACTTTTCATTATGCACTGATGATGTATCAGAGTACTCAGTCGCAATTGTATCAAAAAACCAGCTCAATTTTTGCAAAATTGCTCATTTTTAACTTTGTTCACACTCGCATGCAAAATTATGTAAATAAGTGAGTAAATGGATGGATGGTATGCAATGGAATGCAATATAAATAGATGAGATGAAATGACGATCCATAGTGCTTTATTTTTCATCATCGAGCTTTAAAATGTTGTAAGGAAATACAAGCAACTTGACATAATGATTCAAGATGACCAGAGTATTTCTTACATGGATTTGATATAGCAAGTTAACACAAACAACTTGATATAATGGGTCAAGTTGACCAGAGTATTTCTTGCAGAACAGACAAGGATCATCTCCGTTCATGCATGACTTGGATCGTCCTCCTTGATCTTGGGCTGATCATATCCTGAGACAAGTTCATACCTTAATTAAGAGACAAAAAACTTTATCCAAATTTGGATGAGGTAGGAGGAACCAAAGAAAGAGCATTGTTCTTGTAAGCAAACAGTATATACATAAAGAACAAAGAATATGGATCCTTGGTAATGGTTCATGCTCATATGGTCGAGGTATACGCTGTAGTCAGCAAGCCGTAGTGATCTATGACTGTATTGTGCATAAGATCATGTAGCTTAGTGAACTTCCCACGTAGACACCATTAGTACATGTCCCAGAATTTCATCAGAATAATTTGCAGAACATACACAAACAATGTTGTAAGATTCTAATATAAATAACCCACAAATCAACCAAGTATTTGATAGCTTAAACAAAATTTTCTTGTCAAAGAAAATGTCATCTTGTCTTTGTTTTGGTAAGGAAGGATACATCCTTGTTGAAGACAGTTTTTGAGTGTTGAGGTTGTTTGTTTGGTTGATTGAGAAGTGGTAATTTCAGAGTATGTCACAATGTTTGTTTGGTATCTACTTTGAAAACATATGTACAATGTGTTGCCATGTTTTTGTTTTATTTTCGATGTTTTCTGATGTGTTTGGATTTTGTGATTTTTTTTTTGAATGTTTTGGATTTTGTGAGATATTTTTGAATGTTTTTGGTATTTTGTGAGATAGTTTTGAATGAAGAACTCAATGAATCACAAAACAATGTAGAATCCACTTCCATCAAATAGGTTAAGGGCATTGCCCCCAGTTTAGACTTGACTATGAAAAAGCGGGATGCCAGACACATGAAGTACTTTCTTGATTGCAGCTCAATGACAAGCCATGGTTTTGGATGGATGGATGAGTGGATGAAATGAATGTGATCGCAACAAGTCTGAAAGACAATGGAGCCATAACTGCTACGAGTGGCGCCTGTTTGCCAGGTTTTCACCATCGTACTTACCCAAGGTGCCACCGGAGTGGTTGTTCACCATTTGGATGCATGATTTTTCTTTACTATTTTGATGTTTTTGTATTTTCTTCAGGTCATTTATCTGAATGTTTTTTTGGTATTTTTGCCAGTATATATGGGAGCTTGATGCTCTGTGCAGCTTATGTATAAAACCGTTTGAGGTGCATGTTGTTGATTGGATCTGCTAGCGGTGCTCCTTCTGAAGTAGCCAACTGATATGCACTGGACCCAAATACAACAGTGATAACATATGGACCTAACCAATTTGATTCAAACTTTCCCTGATGTTCTCAGTTCAGTTGGTTATGAGGATTTTCTCAAAGAACAAGATCACCTACCTCGAATGTATGAGGTCTAACTCGATGATTATAGCTTATGCTCATGCGCTGCTGATAGGCCTTGAGGTGATTGTATGCAGCTTGTTGCTTCTCATCAAGTAGCTCTAAGTCTTGGAGACAAGATACTCTGTATGTTTCATCATCTATGAGATTGTGTAAGGAAACCTGTAGTGATGGTATCTCGACCTCAATAGGTAAGATAGCTTCTGCGCCATATACTAGTGAGTAAGGAGTTGCGCCTATAGGGGTGCGAATACTAGTTCGATATGCCCATAGTGCTAGATTCAATTGAACATGCCAATCACGACCGGCATCATTGACTGTCTTCCTGAGGATTCTTAATATGTTCTTGTTGGATGCTTCGGCCTGACCATTTCCTTGTGGGTAATAGGGAGTGGAAAAGCGGTGTTGGATGTGAAACTTCTCACAGAGTTCACAGACATCTTGATTTTTGAAAGGAAGACTGTTATCTGTGATGATGGACATGGGTACACCATACCGACAAATGATGTAATTGAGGATAAATGAGGCGATCTGCTTGCTGGTGACTTGGGTAAGTGGAACAACTTTGATCCACTTTGTGAAGTATTCGGTGGCGGTAATAATAAATTTATGGCCGTTGGATGAAGATGGATGGATTTTACCCACAAGGTCAAGACCCCATTGACAAAAAGGGCATGGTGTTGTGATTGGTTGTAATTCCTGTGCTGGTGCATGTATCAGGTCTCCATGAACTTGGCATTTCTTGCACTTTCTGACAAAATAGTAGGAGTCTTTTTCCATAGATGGCCAGTAGTATCCAGTGTGCAAGAGTTTCTTGGCGAGTGACAGACCGCTTGCATGGGTTCCACAAATTCCTTCATGTACCTCTTCTAAGGCCTTTGTTATCTCATCTTGTTCCAGACATCGAAGGAGAGTACCATCAAGACTACGCCGATATAGGGTTTCAGCAATAATGGTATATCGAGCAGTTTGGCGAATGAAGGTTTTATGCTGGTTATTCGATTGGTTAGGAGGAAGTGTGTGATCGCGGAGATAGGTGTAGAATTCACCGTACCATGGGGATTCAGAATTGATAAGGCGACATATCATCTCAGATTTGGGGATATCATAAGCGGGAATCCAAAGTTGTTCTACCAAGAACTCGTAGCGTGTTGAATTATGTGGAAGATCTACAAGAGATGCGATGGTAGCCATAGTGTTAGCAGCTCAATTCTGATCTCTGGGTATTTGCTCAAAGGTGATAGTAGTAAATGATGACTTTAATTTGTCCACCATTTGCTTGTATGGCATGAGTTTATCATCCTTGGTCTGATATTCATCTGTTGCTTGTCGAATGACCAGTTGGGAGTCGCCATATACTTGTAGTTCTTGTAATTTCCATTGTATGGCTAGCCTGAGTCATGTGATCAAGGCCTCATACTCTGCTATGTTGTTGGTGAATGAAAATCTGAGCCTGTAAGACTTCGGGATGTTGTCACCTTGAGGTGTGATAAACAGAATGCCTGCCCCCGAGCCATGCCTAGTGTACGAACCATTAAAGTATAGTTTCCATGGTTGTGCTGTTGTGATCATGAATATCTCTTCATCTGGAAAATTGGAAATGAGAGGATGATCGCCTATGAGTGGTGCATTGGCTAACTGATCTGCAATGACTTGTCCTTTGATAGCCTTACGGTCCACATACTCGATGTCAAATTCACTTAGAATCATCACCCATTTGGCCAAGCGACCTGTCAATGTTGCTTTATTGAGTAAGTATTTGAGTGGATCAATCTTTGCAATGAGTTGTACTTTGTGTGTTAATAGATCGTGCCTCAGTTTAGTGGCTGCCAAGATTACTGCTAGGCAAGCTCACTCAATAGGTGTGTAGTTGAGTTCATAGCCAACCAGTGTGCGAGAGATGTAGTAAACAACACACTCTTTCTCTTCTGCATTGTGTTGTGCCAATAGTACACCCAATGCCATATTTGTTGTTGATATATAGAGTAACAGAGGTCTGCTTGGATCTGGTGGGATTAGCAATGGTGTATTCATGAGATAGTCTTTAAGCATCTGGTATCCCACTGAAAGTGAATATTTTGTGTAGCAGATGTGTAAAGGGGTGACACTTATCTGCCAGTTGTGCAATGAATCTTCAGATGGATTGTAGCCGTCCTTGTAATGTCCTTAGCTGAGTGATGTTCTTTGGAAGTGGCATGTCTATGATTGCTTTGACCTTTGTTGGATCGACCTCAATGCCTTTGCTTGAGACAATGTATCCTAGAAGCTTCCCGAAGGTTACTCCAAAGACACATTTCTTTGGGTTGAGCCGAACATGATATTGTTCCAATCTATCAAAGATTTTATCTAATATGTCTAGATGGCCTTCTCTTGTGAGTGATTTTTCCAGTAAGTCATCAACATAATCTTCCATTATGGTATGCATTATGTCATGGAAGATGGTGGTCATTGCTCGTTGATAGGTTGCTCCTGCATTCTTGAGACCGAAAGGCATTACATTCCAGCAATATGTGCCCCATGGACATGTGAAGGCTATCTTGTGTTGATCCTCTGGTGCGATTTTTATCTGATTGTATCCTGAAAAGCTATGCATGAGTGGAAGCATGGCATGTCCTGTTGTTAGGTCCACTATGATGTTGATGTTTGGTAGGGGGAAGTCATCCTTAGGACATGCCTTATTTAGATCTCTGAAGTCGGTACAAATATGGATGCCCCCATTTGGCTTGCCAATAGGCACAATATTGGATATCCAATCTGCATAATCAATTGGTCTAATGAAACCAACATCCAAGAGTTTCGTAAGTTCTGCTTTGACTAGTATTGCAATCTGAGGATGCATCTTACGAAGTTTTTGCTTGACAGGTTTGGCTCCTTCTGCTACGGTGAGGTGATGCATGACTAAATCAGGATCGAGCCCAAGCATGTCTGCATATGACCATGCAAAGTTGATCTGACGCTTTTGAAAGAACTCTACAAATTTAGGCTGTTCCTCTGGAGTTAGAAGAGATGCCAGATGTATGTGGTGAGGAGTTTCAGGAGTCCCCACATTGTATTCTTTTGTTTCCTCGATGATAATTGTTGATCGTTCCTGTTGTGTACTAGCAGGGAGAATGTCAAACCTTTCATCCTTAGGCGCCTCAGAGAGGTTTTCACCGTTGGATACGCTCTTTCTTTTTACTTTTGTTGGACCAATTAGTGCCATGATGTGGTTTTCACTGGAAGATCCTTGTTTTATTGTTATATTTTTGCAGCTGAAAGGTTTGGCATCTGCCTCGAAGTATGTTGCGCTATTAAGTTCAATGGCGAATCCAGCTTTGTGATCTCGTAGTTCTAAAAAGTCAATGATCGCCTCATCGTTTTGAAAATGGTCAAGACATGGGGAATTAGGCTGGTTCCATTTGATGAGTTCAGGATGGATAATGGGCATTACCTCATCAATTAGGTTAAGTTCGTTAGATGTGTTAGTGAGGGTTAAGACGTTGTGGTGAAGGTCGTTGATGGTACTCTCCCTGTCAGAATCAGGAGTAGGATGTGACATAGGGTCTGTGGAAGAAGTTTCCAGCTCAGGAACCCAAGAGGTCTTTATCTGTGCTTCTCCGTAAATAGGGATGTCTTTGTGGGGTGGAGGTAGTGATGTGTCTTCCTCATCTGAAGTATTAAGTTGGATGGAATCAAATTCCCATTCATGTGAGTCAGTCTCTGAGTCACTTTCTAGTATCCGATTACTCTACCATACTGGGATGTCCTTTGAGTTAAACACTGTAGGTGTGATTGACTGATGTACCATTGTAGATGAAATGATCGGTGCTGCAGGAAGGATTATGGGGATCAATGAATCCGATATGGGGAGTATCGGTAGTGTTGACTCTGTTGCTTCTGCTAGAACTGCTGGTGTCGGAGATACTGCTGTGGGTTCTGATATAGTTGCTGCTGTTAACGGTGCTATTGATATTATTGCTGCTGCTGATGGGATCATTGGTTTGAGTGGTGGGATGATGGGTATTGTAGGTGGTTGTGCTGGGATTTTTAGCCTTACTGGGGGAGTTGCTATGGCGTTTGATGTTGCTTTTATAATCAAAGGTGTCCTCTTTGTAATAGGTTGATATAGTGGTTTGCTGGGTTTTCCTTTGAATCGTAGCTTAGGAAAGATCTTTTGTTGAAAGCCTAGTCCTGTATTATCCTTGGGTTTTAATTCCGGCTGTAGCGATTCATGTCTTCCTTGCTTGCAAGGTCCCAAAGCACTTTGACCATCATAACCCATTCTTTGCATAATGAGGAGGCCTTTGGCATACTGATCTGTGGGAAGCTTAGCTTGTGGGATTTTTGTGGTGATAGGATCTTTATAGATCCATTCTGATAAGTCCTCATCTCTACTTTCTTCTTCTTGACTCTTTCCAAGGATGAAAGGTGTTAAAGTACATGCTGGTTTGATCAGTGGTTGCTAAAGTAATTGTTGAGGTTTACCATGTGTCTTAGGAGAAGTAGGCATTTGTCCCACATAAAAGAGTTGGCTCAAATTGTATTCCTCGGGACCTTCCTCTTCTATTTTCATATTGAGCTTTTCTTGCTTAGGTATAGTCGTGTTTGAATTGGCAAGAGAGGCTGGACTTACGTATGAGGTGGAGGAGATGGCTTCTCTATTGTTGGGAATGGTAATCTCTGGTTGATGACTTATATTATGACAATATGCAAAGGGATTTGCATCACCCAGGATTGTGATCTCTGTGTCGTTATGTGGGAACTTGATACACTAATGGTAGGTGGATGGAACAACTTGCATGGCATGGATCCAAAGTCTTCCTAACAATAAATTGTATGGCAGAGGAAGGTCCAGGACTTGACAGATAATATGTTTCACCACTGAGCCCACTCGGATTGGTAGTACCATAGCTCCTTTGGATGAATGCTCGACATCATCATAGGCTTTGATTGTGATCTTCCTGCAAGGGTCCACTAATTTTATTGCATATCCCAAGGCTGTGACTAATTGTAGAGTACAGATATTCAGGCCTGCTCCATTGTCGATCAAGACTCACTTGATCCTATGCTGGTTAATAAACCCTTCAATGTGGAGTGAGGCGTTATGAGGTTGCTGGAAGGATGTGTTGTCACTTTCAGAGAAAGTGAGATGAGGTGATGACCTTAGATTTCCAACCATGGCTTGGAATTGATCTATATTTAGGTTTGCAGGGACTGACGCCTCTTGGAGAGCTTGATCCAAGATTGTTTTATGGGATGGAGATAGGTGTGATAGCTCTAAGATAGATATTAGTGCGGGCATTTTGTCTAACTGTTCCACAAGGTTATATTGCTTTAGGATAGATGGGGTGCCTTGTGGAGCTGCTTTTATAGTAATCTTGTTGCGACGTGTAACAACATTGCAAGTGGAGCTGAGATTTTTGATGGTTATAGTTGCAATTTGTTCACTAGCATCGTATAGGTGATTCACAGTATAATTATACGCAGCTTGCGTATAATTGGTGGTATCTGTGTGTCTCCCTGAAGTAGAAGGACCCCTTTGATCTTGTGATGGAAGTGGATTTTTAAACATAAGATGATCATTGTTTGTTGTTTTAGGGTCATGTCCTTCAATTTCAATTTCACGTCGGTCAATAAGATTCTGAATAAGATCTTTCAATCTGTGACAATTGCTTGTCTTATGTCCTCTCCCTTGATGGAAATCACAATGTTCAATATCCCTCCACCATGAACGTTTGACTTGAGGTTCATAATTTGATGTTTTGGGTAGGGTTACCAGATTTTGGGAAACCAGTTGTCGTAATACTATTTCGATGGGTTCCCCTAAGGGAGTGTATGTTCGCTATGGTTTTTGTTGACATGGTTTGGGTTCATCTTGAGATGTGATGTGGCCTTGATTTGGAGGAGCAACTGTGTTAGTCTGAGGTGGGGGATTTTGTCTTGTAAATCTAACTACAGGTTGGGCACTTTTGATAGTTCTTGCATCCACAACCTCGTCGTTGACGATATTTTTGTTTTTGTTCCAAAAGCTTGGTTTGTCACTATTGAAGTGTGGACGAGGGCCATCCTTTGGTTCATTGTAGATTTTGATAAGTCCTTTCTTGATGAGAGCCCGCTCACATTTTAAGCCTTTGGTGATCATGTCATTGAAAGAGTCTATGTCTTTGACATCCAGGTGAAACTCCATTTCTTTGTTTAAGTTGGAAATAAATATTTCCACTAGTTCTTGTTCAGGTAACTGAAGAGAACGTCTGCTAGACATTTGATGCCATCATTGCAGAAAGACTAAAAATAGTTCACCTGGTTTTTGTTTAGTGTTACATAGATCAGCCATGGTGATATCACGTTCAATGTTGTGAGAGTAATGTGCCAAGAATTTCTGGACTAACTCTTCAAATGTCCTAATGCCACCTGGCAATCGGGAAAACCATGATGTGGTTGTTCCTCCCAAGCTTTGGGGAAAAAGGCGAATTAGGTATGTATCCTCGTATGCCACTTCGAGGCAAGTTGAATGGAATTCTCTAACATGATCACGAGGATCTCCTTTTCCTCTATATTTTTCAAACTTGGGTGTTTCGAACCCTCGTGGAAAAGGTGGCATATGAAGATTCCTATCAAAGGGATAGGGACAAATTTCATTGAGTGAAAATTGATTAGTTTTCACACCACTATGAAGTTGTTGGGCGAGATTTTCGACTTGTTGCCGCAACATGTCTATTTCATTTGGAGGAGGAGGAGGTGGTGGTGGATTACCTTGATGAAGGTTGTATCTGATGTGTTCTCTGCCTCTTTCATCCTCATTACGACTTTGACGTTCTGATGCTTGTCTTAGTTGTGCAACATCAAAGTCAGAGGGTAGTTTGGCTCTTTCTTGAGCAAGTTTTAAAAAGCGAGCATCAACATTACTCTTGAGTATCTCATCAAAAAGCCTATTGAAGAGAGGGTTGTGTTGTGCCCTCTCTATTGCCACAGGAGTAGGAGTGCCTCGATTGTCATCATTTACATTTCCTCCAAGGGCTTCTTGGAACTCATTGATATTTTCCTACTCTTCCTCTTCAATTTCTTGTTGTCTAGATCGTGACCTGGTATGAGCCATTTTGTTTACAAGCTTTTGTTGAAGTTGGGTGATAATGATGATGAGTTGTTGATGAAATGAAAGATTTATGGTTGGTGTGGTGTGTTGCATATCGATCTCTAACACTTTAAAGGTGGATGTTACCAAAGTTTTCTTCTTGGATTGCTTGTTGTTTTTGATAAGGTTTGATGTGATAAGGTTTAGAGAAATCTGAGATGTGTTACAGACTCAACCGCCTAGTAATGAGAGGATTCACTCATAAACTAGTTTTAACCTGCGTAGATATGTCTCTTAGGATGAGCTTATCCTAGATGTAGAAACAATCTAAAATGTGATTTGTTGTGTTTGATTCAAGCAATATCTAAAAGAGAATTAGGACAAGAACCTCTTAATGTTTTGAGAGTTGAAAATGAAGTGATGAGGTGAAGGTGAGAAATGGACGGAATGCTTAACTTCAATAAAAGCTTTGTGTCACAAATGGAACAAATTCTACCTCTTCTCTTTCGGGCGTTGGGTAGCATTTCTCGAGCTACGTTGTATGTGATACAAATGTCTGGGAAGAAGTTGGGATTGATCTTGCCTCCTTGGTTTTTGTGATAATTCAAAGCTCTATATTTCATAAAAGCTCTGCGGTTTAATGCCTCTGGATCAAATTCGTTTGATTTCCCTTGAAGGTATAGACGCATGTGATGTAGAAAAGCTCTATGAGAGACAAAGATTTGTCTATTTAGATAGAATAATTTCCTCCTTTTGATCAAAGCCTTTGAGCTCAATGGTCTTCTTTTCAAGTTGATGTGTTGATGAAGATTCTTCTTTCTCAAGATGTGAAGAATGGTCATATAGTTTGATACTTTTCTTTTTGTTTTTGATCTTTTGGTTGTTTTGAAAATGTTTGGTTGGATGAATACTTGTTCTGAAATTTGGATTTTATGATGTTTCTTTGATAAGAAAACAAAGCAAGCACACAAACACAAGAATGTTGCCTCAAAGGCACAAATGAGTATGGGTCTAGATCAACCCAATCCTTGGACATTTTATGACCCTTTCCTTTAAGTGTATTTTAAGTGTTTTTCTTTCCAAAGCCTGAAGTCGGCTCAATTTGCGCTTGGTCTTGACTAAACGAAAACACTTCAAACACTTTGTATCCCTAAGGTCAAATGGCCAGTTGCGATAAATTCAACCCACATCTTGATATTTCTTCAACTTTGGTACTACATACCTTATGAATCCCGTCGTGGCAAGTAAGGATGTGATATACTAAGTCTTGCATGAGCATAACAAATAGATGATCCCTATGATGGGGGAGTCACCACTTCCATCAAGCCACAAGTGACTTTTCAAAAAAGCTATGTTTCTACTCAAGGAAATATGTATGGTGAGTATCTTGGGAGCAAAACCATCTATGCTCTTGCACTGAATTATATCACAAATATCCTCAATCAATAGAATGAGTGGGCTACTACTTAAAGGTGTTTAGTAATTTTCGATGTCTTTAGACATAAGTTCATTCTGCAGTGACTCACTTAAGAGCCTTGTAACTTGTGGTGGGGCCCATTTGTCCTTTCGACAAGTTACACTGTAGGAACATCTATACTCAAGGCTACAACTTTCGCTCTCACCTAATTTCTATAGCGGCTCGAAGGATTTACCGCACGAGGTCGTTCCCGGGAGTAACGATCCCTTGGCAAGCCTCTTTTAAAAAGATAAAAACTTGAGTGTTACTAACACTTTTCTCTTGCACCTAGGACCACGAAAGCCAAGGGAGAGGATAGTGTGTGTTGGAAGTAGGACCACTCGACAAACTTTGCACAAGTGTGCCAATCACGAAAAACACTTGTTCTTTTTAACTAATTTTGATTGCAATGTGATCTAACTATTTGGAGATGTTGCTCCAACAATCATGGTGTTCTTTTTAACTTTCAAAGACAAAATGTGTTTGTAAACTAGGAACTTGAAATCCTGGTCAACTGAATTGAAAAACACGTTTTTGCTTGAAGTAAAATTGTTTTGCAAGGTAAGACAAATTGATTGTGAATTTTTATTTGCACCAAAATGGAAGTGTTGATTGTGAATTTTTAGTTTGATGCAAGAAATAAATTTGCCTTGTTGATTTTAAGCACCAAAAGAAAATTGAGCCTAACTTGCAAGAAAACAAAGGTTGTTTTTGTGAATTTTATAGCACCAAAAGGAAGTGATCCTAACTTGCAAGGAAATGAAAGTTTGTTTTTGTTCAATTTTAGAGCACCAAAAACAAATTTGTCCTAACTTGCAAGGAATGAAAAATTGTTTTTGTTCAATTTTAGAGCACCAAAAACAAGTTTTTACTTTTTAAAGAAGTTAGTTTAGACCCACACAAGAAACAAATAGTTAGTAAAATCCAAATCTAGGGGGGGCTTCCACAAGCCTAAGAAAAATCACATTTTTGGTTACAAAGTCTTTTTTACGACGTTCTGTTACAATAGCGCCATTCTATGTGTAAACAAAAGTGCTATTTAACACAAATGCGCTAATACGAAGACAACAACGCTAAAAGAAAAATTATGACAGCAAAGACAAGAGCGCTGAAACGATCGCAAATGCGCAAAAACAATCACAAAAGTGCTAAATAAAGGTCAATAGCGCCAAACTTGAGACAATAGCGCTATTGTAAAAACAATAGCGCTAGAATGTCAAGTTGCAATAACGCTACAACGTGATCAAAAGCGCTAAAGCGCGACCTGTGTGTCAAGTTCAACATGCAAATAAGTTAGTTGTGTTTTTTAAAATGTTTTTGGGTGTTTGGATTCACGTCGGGTTCACCAAATGATGCTCTGCAAAAAGGGCTAGAAAATCTGTTTGAGGACAACATACACACACAAGAGCAAAATGTTAGTGTTAGCCACAAAAGATTATTCTAAACAAGCATATCAAAAGAGACACTAAAAGCATGAGAGAACATTTAACTAGGAAAGTAAATATGATGAGGCATCTCCAAATACCTCCTAACATGCTCTTAGCTCCGTCTCCTTTGTTCCTCTCCTCTCCAAGTTCCAAACTAGTGTAGCTCTCAACAACTTTTTGCACTATGGATGCTTATGGAGGTTTGAGATTGAAGTATTTACTTTAAATGTGAATAAAAAGCTAATACTAGATATTATGATGCTAAGATGATTTATTTTAAACCAAGATGACAAGATATTAGTGATTTATGCTAAATGCTCTCTAAAATTCTCTATAACTTAGATGCATACAAGTTTTCAGGATTATGACGATAAAGAAAAGGGCTCTATTTATAAGAAAAATGGAGCAATGGATGGTTGAGATTGAGTAATCTCAACAAGGGTCAAGATTGAATGATATTCAATCCATGTGAGGGCTTTCAACCCAATCCCAAGATGACAAGTGTCAATGTGAGATAGGTTGAGAGGAGAGGGAATAAACATTAAATGCTTGACATGACCTGAGAGTTAACTTTGGAGTTAAGGTCAAGGTTGGGTTGAATGAATAAATTCTTTATTCAAAGAATAAAACTTTTATCTAATGGATAAACTCTTGTGCAAAGACAAAAGGGATAACCATGGTCAAAGCAATAAATGCTTGAGGAGACACATGAGTGCAAGTTGAAATAACCATAAATGATTATATAAGAGCCATAAATGGTCATGTAAGAGCCATTAGTGGTTTTGGAAGACTTTGGAGGTTAAATTGTTGAACACGCGAAGCATTTAATGCTTTTCAAAGACTTTGAAGTCTTTGTGAAGTGACTCCAAGTTGCTTAGGAATGTGACAATAATTAGGGGATGGATTAGGCTAATTAGGAAGGGGTTAGAAGAATCTAGAAGGGGGTTTAGGAATGCAAGTGGATTTGGTGGGTGAGGGAAAATAGGATTTTTATTTAAAATAAACTAATTTATTTCAATAAATGTGTGCAAGTTGTATTTGTAGGAAAATGCAAGTGGGGGGATAAATGATTTAAATAAATGTTTTATTTAATTTATTTAAAAAAGGAAAAGGGGATTAAATGAAATAAATATGATTTATTCATTTAATTGATTGTGAATTTGGTTTAATGAATTAATTAAAATAAATTGAATAATTTATTTAATTAATAGGAGAATGTTTGAAGATGAATTAATTAAATATTAATTTAATTAACTGATGGCTTAGTGGATTTTTAATCAAATAAATAGGAAATATTCATTTAATTAAACTGGACAGATTTATGTGACTACAATATGCATGTGGTACTTTTGGAGTAATCTTAGATCAAGTATTGATAGAGTACTTAAGAATATAGATCAAGCCATGATGTTAGCTCAATTTTTTTTTCTTTGCTAACAATTACTCATTGCTAGTGGAGGCTTTGTTAGATGTTGTCCTTTTAGATTGAGGGACAAATTTCCAAGTGCATGGCCATGGGGATTCGGTTCTTTCTAAACATGTAATTTCTCAAACACAAGGTCACATCAGCTCACAATCGACGTGTTTATAATTTGGAGCCATGCCATATGCATGAGATGAGATAGATAGCCTAATGAAATGATGCCATCATTCATACTCCTCATTTCTTCTAAATTTATAGGCCCATTTTTACCATCAACAATATGAGGCTACCACCTTGAATCTCAAATAGGCCATCATCATTTTGGAAGCGTAGAACTTTGATTTGGCCACTTAGCTTCGAGCGGATTAGTGCTTTCACCAAAAATGGGTTGTAGATGGTCACACTACATGTGGAACCCAGATCAAAGCCCAATTTTACTAGCTCGATATAGGAGACAAAAATAAAATTTTCAAGATTTGCATGATCATGATACATCTCAAACTATTAAGCAACTTAGGGAACGCAACAAATCCTCAATGATATTCCTAACATTTTACAAGGTTTAATGTAGCTTCATAAGGAATTTTTACTTCTTAAGAATATACTTTGGCTTAGCCAACTACTTCATAGTAGTGCCTAAATATGGTTCCTTGTCAAGTCTCCAATTTAAAGCATATTATTTGTGATTAACTTCTTGCCAGATAAGATTTATGAGATGTATTTACAATGACTACGATAAAGATCCTAGTAAGGATGTATTTACATTTTTTTTCTCCTACAACTCTCTCATCCTGATGATGAATCACAGAGTGTGATTCAAAATATTGATGCAAAACTTCTACACAGCTGAATCCAAAAGCATACTTGAATTTAGGATGGATTTTCTTATGAATTCTACAAAGATGTTTGGGAATGTAATTGATAATTCTTTCATTTTTAGGTGCTCCCTTTACTTTTCAAGCTTCTCTTGTTTCCCTCTAATGAGCCATTATTGCCAAAATTGAAAATAACTTAACTACTAGACTACCAACCTTTTTCTTTAGCTAGTGAATTTCAGCTTTTTTCCAAAGTGTTGGTTGATAATCATGTTTATTACACCTCTTCTTGGGTGTCTTCAAAAAATTCTTATTTAAAGATTGAAAAGTTAATTAGAGACTTTCTTTGTGCCTCCAATGATGGGAACAAAAGGTTTCACTGTATTGGTTGGTAATTTTGTTATCTTCTCCATGATGTTGGTGGCTTAAGATTGTTTTCAATATGTTGGTGAGGTATTATCTGCTAAATATATTGTCAATGCTCTTAAGGGAAATGAATCTTGTAATTTTTTAATCATGCATTATATTAGTTCAAGCGTGCCTTCCAAGCAACTAGCTTTGAAGGGGCTATATCTTGGCACTCTCCTTGCCATGAGAGAACTAGTTCATAATCATGGCACTTTTGTCATTAAAAGCATTTGAAAATCTAAAGAGACTATCAAGCCTTAGCTTACTTTGGTGGTAGATGATTTCCACAATGGCTTTCCAATCAATCAAAAATTTATTTGGTGGTCTATTGTCCTATCTTATCAAGACCGCCCTCTATCCAATCTGTCACATATTCATGCCTTGAAATTCTTCAAATGAGGCATTAAAATATCGTCAAATCTCATCAATGGAACTACGAAGAATTTTCTTTCTTAGAAAAAAATTAAAAGGGAAATTCAAGTTGTCCAATCAAGGTTATGAAACTTTACAAACTATTATTGATGTTATTCCTCCCTAGATGATTAACAAAATTGGGGCTAAATCTTTCAATCCTTGATGGAAGGATTGGAAATGTTATCTTGATACACTATTTCATAATTATAAACCTTGTAAAGGATATTTATGGCTTTCTTAGTATCTTCCCATGATCGATAAGCTAAATCATCATTAGAAGCTTCAGTTTTCTCTTACTACTTGGTGTTGGTGTAAATAAGGTTATTTACTATCTAGTTTTCCCTTTGTAGTATGAACAAGGCATGCTAAATCTAACTAGTCCTTAGCAAGGACCCATTCACACATGTTCACTTATTAAGTTTACTTAAGACTCTAGGAATCTTTCTATAAGTTTTTAGTACACATGATCTTATCCTCTAGTTGTATCATGTCATACAATTAAGACATTTGTCATTATCCTAGTTAGTCCCATCTCATCACCTTTCTTATATAAGTATTGTCTCTCATTGTACATTTTAGAAGATTGATAACAATTTATTTTGCACCATAATCAAACAATATTTATCTTATTGCTCTCTTGTGGAAGGTACTTTGGTTTTGCAAGTGATCATGAGAGCTTGAATACATTGGTGACTTTTACACTTGGTACTTGGCACCATTGATTCTAGGCTATTTGGTTGGCTATTCTCGAGCCTAAATTAACCCATTTTTCCTAGTGCATTATTTACCAAGGCCTTTCACTTAGTTCTCACTTAATGCATTTGAGAGTTCCTTATCCTTGCTGTTCAATTTGTGGGCAATTATAGACTCTCAAACATCTTTTCTAGTTTTACACCAAAGCTCAAGAAGCTTTGAATTTTAGATTCATGATTCCTTCATGCCTTTTAAGCATGCTCCTTTTTTCATGATGTATGTGTAAAGCGGAAAATCGAACCCTAGGTGTTCCCCCACTCCAAGGAGAGAGAAAGGAGGTCACTAGGATTGACGGTTTTCACTTGGGAGAGACTTTACATTCAAAAGAGGGGTTGAAACTCACAAGATCCAATCCCACACAATGAAAGATTGAATTCTAAATGAGTTTCAAGGGTTGAGATAGCAAGGATACCCTCTTTTGTAAAGAATGTAGATAGAAGGATTGAACTAGGAGTGTATGTGAAAGTAAGAAAGATTCGCTTGTAGACGGAGATAGGGACACGGGATGAAGTTGCAGACTTGAAATTAGCAGTAAAATGTCGAGACGATGCTGTTCTGCAAGTTTGAGCGAAAGTTGTCGGGACGATGGTGCCCGGAGTGCACACGGTCCTCCGAAAAATCCGCAAAACGAAGGGGGATCTGTTCGTCTCTGCACAGGGATTCTAGATCTTCAATTACAGTCGCGTACCTGCAACCTACACACAAAAAAGAGAGGACGATTGGGGGGTTAGGGATTAGGGGTTTGCCTTCAGGTCAAACCCTGGTTTTGGAATTAACCAAGAAATGAGAATGCTGTAAATGTAAGTGTTTGTAATGTAATCAAGTATTGATACCTTGTTGTAAGAATGTTTGTATTCTTACATGCGAAGGTGTAATGATGTTGTATGTGGTATGTTGTAGGTGATCTCCTCTTCAATGGTTGAATCCTTGTCTTGAATGCAACACCTAGCCTTGAATGGAGACCTAGAATGCTCAATTGCTTGAAGGAACGCTTGAATGCTTGAATGTTTGTCTATCGCTTCCACCTCTTGCACACATATGTTTCTCACCCCCTCAAATGGGAGGGGAAACGTAGTTTATATACTTGTCAATTAGGGTTAGGAGACTGATTTTTCCGACCTTAGGCCGACCTAGGAACATTATTTTCCAAATTGCAAACTTGAAGACCCGATGCCCAACAAGAGACCGGGCCCAAAATAGGGCCAGGGACCAGGGCGCTGGGCGCCATGGTCCTGGAGAACCAGGGCGCTGGGCGCCAGGGTCCCACCTCCCGGGATGGCAGGGTGCAAGGAGGATCAGGCCAAGGTGCAGAAAGATGCAGTTTTTGATGTCGTAAACAGGTTTCGAGGTCTCCATTCAGGTTCAACGTTGCGCCGCCATCGTGAAGACCCAAATGCAGTCGAAATTGCAAGTGTCGCAATTTTACGACGCTACATTTAGCCCCCACTTTAGCGGGAGTATAAGCGTACGCCCATACTTCCGGTAAAGTACAAGGAAACAACATTGAAAGACTTTCACCACGTCAAGGAGGCAAGATACACCAAGCCCCTAGTGGACTAAGGATCTTACGACTTCGATTGACAAAGTAAAAGGGAAGATCACGAGGGAGAACCATGACTGTTAGTAGTAAGGTTCCCTCACTATGAGTCATGCAAGAAAAATACCAAAAATTTTCAAGGCAAAGCTAAGTTCGCCAAGAAATTTTCAAGTATCCTGAAGAGATATGAACGGAGTGTATGCCCCCTACGTTAAAGCGATCGCACATGCCTCATCGGGGGTGATTGCTTTAAGGTAGTGATACACATAAGAAATGAGAAGGGAAAGGAGCATGTTATCACAAAGATTTAGCCCCCAAGTGTGAGATAAACCCAAGGATAATAGACACAAAACACAAAGCACGAGGTGACTTCGCTTTCCTTGGGGTCAGTATGTTGTATGATAATTCATGTATATCATATGTATGTATGCATAATTGTTCTTCATTCCCCAATCAAGGAAGGTCACCTAGAAGAAGGGAACACATGTGTCTTTTGAGTCAACATGAGAGAGACCAAAAGAGATCTCAATGCTTTGCATCGTCCTCAAGTAGACAACACTAAGGACAACAAATAGAAGAATGGGAATAACACATAGAAGAAGTAACAAAAGAGATCAAGAGAGGAGGAGAGAGTCTGCTATGCTAATGAAACTAGTCTAGCACGTCATCCACCCCCCGATCTTGTTGATCAATATTTCGGGAAGGCAGGAAACACGCTAGAGGAGGAACATCCAACACAGCAGATGGAGCTATCACAAGATCCAAACAAGGGCTATGTTCATGTTCCAAGCCACGTTGTTCTTGTCTAGGAGCTAGGATAAGTGCTTTAGAAAATTCGTTAGATAAATGGTTATTAATATCAACATATTCATATTCACTATCAAAAGCAAGAGGAGTAACATTTTCATCATGAATAACATTTTCATCTATATCATCATCAAGATTTATAAAAATAGGATCTTTAACTCGCACAGGATCAAAACCATCATGCATCTTATGTTTAGGAGATTTCGACTCAATTTTCGGCTGAGGAGAAAATGGAATAATACTAGCTGAAGGTGTCTTTGGGGATTGCAAAGTTTGAGAAGCAGCTGCACGAGCTCTAAGATGACGCTTTCATCGGCGTTCACGTGCAAAACGATTTCGTCTAGTCTTAGTAGGAAGTTGAGAAGATTGAGGAGGAGGAATGTTCTCATCCTTATCACTTGGGTGTTTAGGTTGTGGTCTCTTAGGTTGGACGATAGGAGAAGAGGAAGGTCTCTTCTCTCTATAAGAGGAAGGAGGAGGAACTGCTCCATATAAAGGAGGAATATCTGGTTTAGGAAGGAGACCAAGTCCATCATGACGAGGAGGTATAGGTCTACCTTTAGAAAGTTTATTAGACATAGACATAGTCACATCCATAGGGATGGGTTGGGAATCTTCTTGAGGAAAGACATTAGTTTTATCTTTCAAAGGAAGAACTTCCTTCTCAAGAATGATAGGAATATCAAGTTTGGGTGTTCTAGGTTCACTTAGAGATAGGATCATATCTTTTTTCCACTTTTGATAAGATTTGAAAAGATGATCACTTCGCGGTGGAAGAGATTGAAATTGTTTAGGACAAAAATAATCAATAGGAATGTTAGAAGTTCTTTCAGCTGGTTTAAAGAGACTATGATTGACAGTAACAACTTCACCATTATGGGGAAATTTCAAACACTTGTGAATAGGAGAAGCAATAGCTTTCATGGAAGATAGCCAAGGATAGCCTAGCTTCACACGAAATTGTTCGGATGATGGAATAGCAAAGCTCACATCAAGGGATTTGTTATGGACCTCAATAGGTAATGTAATAGAACCAATTGCAGGAGAAGAAAATGCATCAAATAGTTTCACAACCACATTTGTTTTGTCATAGATCACTTGATTCAATTGCAAAGTAAAAAGACATTCTTCAGTAATGACATTAACCATGCAAGAAGGATCAATAAGCACTCCATGGCAAGGTGTATTCTTGACTTTTGCAACTATATATAAAGGACCATCAGGTGCCCTGATAGTTTCACTGGAATCAAATGTGATGGAAGGCTCTTTAGGGATTTTCTGCTGCTCTACAAAGTTAACCACATTCGAAGTCATAGACACAAGACCATCAGGTGAGAAAGAGGAATCATTAGTCTCAATCACATTAGAGGTATGAGAAGGTAATGGATCCGTAAAAATCTTAAGATTTTGGTTAGGAAGAGCTACAGTTGTGTTGCCTTTATCATTCACACCTGAAACATAGATAGTATTATTATCAATCAAATCTTGAATTTTACCTTTTAAAGCAAAACATTTTTCAGTATCATGCCCAAGTTGACGATGAAATTGACAAAAAGATTTGTTATCAAAATAGGGTGAATTCATCTTTGCAGGATCTATTTGCTTTATAGGAGAGAGAGTAAGCACATTTCGTTCCAATAACTTATTCATAATACTATGCAATGATTCATTCAAAGGAGTAAACTCTCTTTCTTTCTTGAAAAACTTAGAAATAGGAGGCACACCTGATGCTGCATTCACATTGTTGTTGGTGATGTTTTCATTGAACTTGATGAACCCTCTGTTCGGTTTAAACTTCCCAAATGGTTGTTGACTACTATCACCCTTATCACTCGGAGCCATAGGATTTGCTTGTTCCATTTGACTCACAGTCAGTTGATAATTGTGAAGAGTTGCACACAACTGTTGGAAAGAAGTAAACTCAGAAAACATAAGTTTTTCTCTAATATCTTTTTGTAAATTAGAAATAAAGATTCTTTGAATATCATTGTCAGGTACTAGAAAAGAAATTTGAGCACACAAATGCTTATATCTACCAATGAAATCAATCACTTTTTCTTTAACACCTTGTTTACAATGCATTAAATCAATCAAAGTAACTTTAGGACCTATATTGTTTTGAAATTGTTGAATAAAAGCATTTGCAAGTTGTTGGAAAGAAGTAATAGAATAGGAAGGCAACGAGCAATACCATTGTAGAGCCTTATCTCTTAATGTTCTAGTAAACAGTTTTGCAAGCAACCTTTGGTCATGAGCAAAATCGGTACATATGGTTTGAAAGGTCTTAACATGTGTTAGAGGATCACCTTTACCATTATAAAGCTCCAATTGCGGGATTTCAACATGCTTAGGAGGGATAGCTCGAATAATGTCAAGAGAAAGTGGGCTCACAACATCAAATATGGGCACACTAAACTTAGATTGATTCATAGAGGCAATTTGTTGCTGTAAAGAAGAGATAGTTTGTGCAAGATTGTTAATGGTCGCTTCAGTCGAAGAGTTCATATTAGACATGTTAGATTGTGATGGAGGTATTATATTATTGAAAGAAGGTATTGATTGAGAGTAAGGTGGCGGGACACTATGATGGTTAGTCATAGGAGATGATTGGAAAGAAGGAACACTACAAGGAGGAATGTAATGGTAAAATGAATTGCCCCCTTGCGTCATGTTCATTTGTGGAGATGTGATAGGGACACTCATTGAAGGAATGAATGAAGAAGTTGGATTGAATGAAGGAAGAGGGTTGATTGAAGAAGAAGGATTGCCCCCATGACTGGTGATCATAGGTGAAATGTTTTGTATTGAAGTAGTCATTATGTTTGATGTAAAAGTAGGTATACTAGCAATAGAAGTTGTCAAAGGAATAGAATGATTGACTTGAGTAGGAGGTTGTGTATAACCTAAAGTTTCGGCACAACTCTTCATAGGCATCACATTCGAATCCACGATGTGTGCAATACTACGCAAAATATCAATTCCATTCTTATCACTTTGAACCATACGTTTTAGACCCTCAATTAATGGAAGAGCTTCACTATCGGGGGATTCTTGAGACATCCATTGCTGAAAATCATCAAATTGGTTATCCAATTTCGAAAGTTGTTCTACAGAAACCTCATGGAGAGCTTCTTCATCATTAAGAGGATTAGAGGAATTACCCATGTCCTCGTTAAAAAGGCCATTCAAATTAGGTTCCATCTCCTCGGTAATTAAACCTTGGAAAGACTTAATTCTAAGGCTTCGTCTAACGGGAATAGTGTAAGTAGGGCTTATTGTTGTAAAACTCATGCACTAGAGAGAGAGAGAAGATTTTGAATTTTGAAAATAAAGTTGGCAAAATTGAACAATGAGATAATGATTATCCAATTTGAACTTTGTGAAAGAAGAGGGAAACACAACTTCCAAGAAAGGTAGGCACAATTGAAAATTAGGGCCAAGGGGGTAGCACTTAATTTTAATTGTTATCTTGAAAATTGAAATCTTGAATTTTGAATTTATTTTCGAATTTAGAGGTAGCAAATTTCAATAAAATCAGCCAATCTCCTAGATTTAAGCTGTTAAATGCAATCATGACAATCTCCTGAAATTTCGGAAAAAATGTCGAGGACCGTGGCGAACGGAGTGCACACGGTCCTCGCAACTTTTTTTGAAATTTTCAGGGATGAAAGTTATGATGATTTTAAAGCTAATTTGAAAAAATTGAGTGATTTTACGATCTGTAGATAGGCCAAATTAAAGTTGCAATCTCAAAACTGAACCCTACCAAGATTGTTGAAAAATGCAAAATTTGAATTTTGAAAAAGAGAGGGAAACTGAAATTTTGAATTTTATGTTTTTAGAGGGAATACTAAAAGTAATGCAAGCTTTGAAATTTAAAAGTTGACTCAATTTCATGCAAAATTCAATTTTGAAGGCGGAAATCAAAGTTGTTGCAATTAAGCACTTAATTTCAAGAGTCACAAATTGCAAAAATTTGAATAAAGCACTGAAACTTCGAATGAATGCCAACACACTTTTCAGATTTTGGACAGTAAGAAACACAATTTTAACACAAAATTTCAATTTCAACAATTTTTGAATGATTAAAAGCCTTAATCCAAGCAATCACTAGACCAACTTTGACTTTAATTTTGAAAGTGTTAGAATTGATGAAATCAGCGAAGATTTTGGATTCTAGCAGAAAAATACAGTAAGATCTAGCTCCCGAAATTTCAGAAAATATGTCGGGGACGATGGCGCTCGGGGTGCACACGGTCCTCGCAACTTTTTTCAAAATTTTCAGGGATGAGAGATATTATGATTTTGTTGTGGAATCCAAAGTTACAGTCGATTTGGAGGTGTTTTGATCAGTGAAATCATCGGTCAAAGGTTGAATCAAGAGGGTTTTAAAAATTAGGGTTTTGACACTTAACCACTTAATTTTCATAATTAAAGCACAAATATGAATTGACAATTTGCAATAGAAGGGTAGATCTGAAACAAGCATTAACAATTAAACATTTCACAAGCTCAATTACTAAAAAGAAAATTTAGGGTTTTTATGCAATTAACCTCTAAAATTTGCAAAAGATCAAACATGGAAATGTAATTAAGGAAGCAAATTTTTCAGATCTAACCATGAAAAATCAGAATTAGGATGTTTCACGTCGGGTTCACCAAAATGTAAAGAGGAAAATCGAACCCCAGGTGTTCCCCCACTCCAAGGAGAGAGAAAGGAGGTCACTAGGATTGACGATTTTCACTTAGGAGAGACTTTACATTCAAAAGAGGGGTTGAAACTCACAAGATCCAATCCCACACAATGCAAGATTGAATTCTAAATGAGTTTCAAGGGTTGAGACAGCAAGGATACCCTCTTTTGTAAAGAATGTAGATAGAAGGATTGAACTAGGAGTGTATGTGAAAGTAAGAAAGATTCGCTTGTAGATGGAGATAGGGACACGGGATGAAGCCGCGGACTTGAAATTAGCAGTAAAATGTCGAGACGATGCTGTCCTGCAAGTTTGAGCGAAAGTTGACGGGACGATGGTGCCCGAAGTGCACACAGTCCTCCGAAAAATCAGCGAAACGAAGGGGGATCTGTTCGTCTCTACACAGGGATTCCAGATCTTCAATTACAGTCGCGTACCTGCAACCTACACACAGAAAAGAGAGGACGATTGGGGGGTTAGGGATTAGGGGTTTGCCTTCAGGTCAAACCCTGGTTTTGGAATTAACCAAGAAATGAGAATGCTGTAAATGTAAGTGTTTGTAATGTAATCAAGTATTGATACCTTGTTGTAAGAATGTTTGTATTCTTACATGCGAAGGTGTAATGATGTTGTATGTGGTATGTTGTAGGTGATCTCCTCTTCAATGGTTGAATCCTTGTCTTGAATCAAGATAATGTGTTTTAGCTAATAAATCACTCTTCCGTCATCTCTAATTTGTTTTAGGCACCATAGAACAAGAAATGAAATTGGCAATTGACTACTCTTCTTGGACATAGTTGAAATATCTCAAATAATCCCCCATGATCAAAATCTATGGCCAAAATCTATGATATAATTCACTATCTGTTAAGGCCATTTTGTCATGTTAGTGTTTTGTTTGATCTCTATTGTGGTTCATTTTCTCGTTTTTTCAATTCCAATCATTTTCCATGATAGGCATAATATATGCTCTCCAATGCCTTTATCTTATTCAAATGAATAAAAGTGTGGGTGGTAGTAATTTCCTTCATTGGAATGTTTTCACTACATTTATGTTATTCTTATATTTGCAATAGTATTTCATCTAATGTAATATTAAAATCAGAGTTTCGTGACTCGCTAAAACTTGGTGAGTCACGGGCTGAGTGACCCTCGGTGAGTCCTAGGTGGCTCGAATTCGACAAGGCTAACCTGAGACTCACTCTAGGCAAAAACCACTAGAAATTGCCGAGTCCTGTTGATTTTTTGCCAAGTCCCAAGTCGGGTCAGCCTTGCCGAGTCCACGCCGAGTCCGAGTCTTGTTTCTTTGATTAAAATACATTTAAATTTTACCTTTAATTTCTTATCCACATATCCCTTGAATCTCTTAGGGCAGGTCCCATGTGGCTATTTAGCTTATTTTGACTAACAACAACTACTCAACATTTTGAGAAGCAATTTGTAAAATAGGTGATCCGTGGATAGTAAATTAAATTGCTTATTTTTAGAATAAGATCCTATAAGAACTTAAGCTTCTATATTTAAGAAAAAATGATTTCATAAAAAAAGTATTTTATCCTTTTCTCCTAATTAAAATTTTACATAGGATTCATAAACAGCCCCATGGAGACATGGACTTGTGCTAGGTAGTTTATGCTTTTTAAGTATAAGAGCTTAATTATTGCTTCGGAGATTCTACAGAGAATACCACTTGATGTTGCTGGATCACTGTAACAGCGCGCAGTTTTTACTTAGCCAAGTCAATATGCATGTCTACCCTGCAGTCGATGACTTTTTCTAGAGGATATTTTCTGGGGGGTATGAGAAAATCTGATCCAAGCTAAAACCATTTTCTAGATGGATCAAAACTATTGTTATTGTTTTAGTATGTATTTTTCTCATTTTTAGTCAGCTAATTGGCATATGGACAGCCCTAAATATTCTAGCTGCTATACAAAAATATGGTGATCATGATTTTATGCAAATGTTTGTTTTCTGCATCTGGGTGTTTCTAAAACAAGCTAATTCGAATGAGTTGGTGTTAAAAAAACTGCTTTTTTAATTTTGTGTAGCAAGATAAACGTAAGCGATTGCTGTCCTAAATATAAGCAAATTGGATTTTGAGTAGTTATCAACTTCTGTCTAGACGGCTGTTAATCTTGTGGGTGATATGCTACCAGGTAAAAATTTTGAAGGAGTCTGCGGGCCAATTAAATTCGTTCCTTTAAGGAATGGGCTCAAATTCAGAACATTGTACAGAGGCGATGAACCAGGCGTCTGGATCAGGTGATGGAGGCAGTTTTGATTGCAATATATGCTTAGAATTAGCCCAAGACCCTGTGGTTACTCTGTGTGGGCATCTCTTCTGTTGGCCCTGTCTGTATAGATGGCTACAAGAGCCCTCAATATCCAAAGAATGCCCTGTTTGCAAGGCCACTGTAGTGGAAGATAAGGTGATTCCCTTGTATGGAAGGGGCAAAGTGGGATCTGCTGATCCAAGGACAAAGTCGGTACCTGGTTTGAGTATCCCCGATAGGCCCTCTGGACAGAGGCCTGATACAGTTAGGACTGGTACAGACCACCATTACCAATCCCATGGCTTCAATTTTATGGCAGGGCCAGGTCATATGCCTGTTGGGTCCTTCGGAAACGTAACATTTTCAGCGGGGTTTGGGCTGTTTCCTTCCCTTTTTGGATTCCAAATGCATGGTTTTGCCGATGCACCTTATGGCAGTGCAGGTATGCCCAATGGGTTTCATCATGGAGGTCCGCAGTATCCAATAAGACGACATCGGCGGCAGGAGGCCTTCCTGTCAAGGCTGTTCGTATTCTTGCTTTGTTGTTTAGTTGCCTGTCTTCTGTTTCTCTGAGCTGATTTTTTCCAGCCCGTTATTTACTCAGCAAGTTTTAAATAGGAGATTTTGGGCTTCGTTGGGGGTATTGAAACAAATCTGCATTTTGTCTTAAGTTGGAAAACTACACTTATGGTACAGTGCATCTAATGTAATTGCTATTTTGTATTTAATGTAAATAAATGCTTGGATGAAGATATGATTCTTTTTTTGATCATGTTTTGATCTGTTCTTCCTCATGGAATTGTCTTTACGATTGCAAATATCTGTTTGTTTGGGAAAATAACTTAATCCACATGAAGAACAGGAAGACCGTGCAAATATATGATTATATAGAAAATTAGCTTAATCCAACGCACATCTAAAATAGGAAGATGGATAGGCTTGATCCCGCTCATCCCCAGAAGACCAGATTATTTATTTAGAGTTGGTAGGGCTCAGATCTGGAATTGCACCACACACTTGTTAGGATGCTTGGTTTAAAGTTCTGGTGCAGAAATTTCCAGCAGGGGATATGCTTTGGTTCTGGATGCAAATGTGAGGATCTGGGAATGCTATTAATGTCATCAGAACTTACCCCAGCTCTTTAAATACTAAAAGTCCAATAGTCTTACCTCTAAGTACCCAGCAAGAGAGTTTGCACCAGATTGCATCTGATGAGTCAAAAAAGAAAAAGATTTTGAGGTATTTCCATCCCCAAAAGACATTTGCAAACTCGGATTGGGGCATAGAATGGAGGTTTCTTCCCATTTTTTTATTAGTCAGATTGACATCTTGCTCAGTTTAGGCATAGGATTGAGTAGGTCAGATTCACAGGTACATCAGGATTTTAAGATTGACCCTTATCATTTCTAATAGGCTAGATTGATAGCCCATGAATTAGAGGCAATGAGCATGCCTTGCCTTTTCTAACGAGTGAGATTGTTAATTGGTATACAACTGGAGTATAATTGAGATTGTCATGCCATAGAGACCAGATTGGCAGGTACATCAGTATTATAAGATTTCTCATTCCTAAAAGGCCAGATTGATAAATGAGACGCAATGAGCAGGCATTCCGTTTCCTAACAAGTGAGATTGGCAATTGGTATATGAGTGGTTTATGATTGAGATTGGCATGCCGTAAAGGTTAGATTGGCAGATGCATCAGGATTATGAGATTGAGCTTTCTCATTCGTAAAAGATCAGATTGATATCTCATAATTAGAGGCAATGAGCAGGCCTTCCCTTTCCCAACAAGCGAGATTGACTATTGATATGTAAGCGATGTATAATTGCGATTGTCACACCATAAAGATCAGATTGTAAGATACACAATTGTTCTAAGTTTGAGCCTCATCCTCAAGAGGCCAGTTTAACATGTGCATCAGGGTATAATATTGAAACTCCTCATTTCCAGAAGGCTAGATTAGCATCTGGGTGCATTAGGAGCATGGGATCAGCTTTCTCATTCGAAAAAAGCTAGGCTGGCATCTGGTAATGAAGTGTTTACAATTGAGACATGCCATCCTGAAAAGGCTAGACTGATATACCATGTGTAAGGCGTAATGGCTTTGTTCGTCACATCCAGAAAAGGCCATATAGAGATCTTTTACATTTCAGTTACAGAATTGAGCCTCTGTATTCCTAAAAGGCCCTTTTAACATATGGTACATATGGGATGAGCCTCCTCAGTTTGAAAGGGCCAGATTGACATCTGGTGCACTGAGACTAAGGGTTTAGCTTTCTTGTCTGAAAAGTTTAGATTGACATTTGGTGCATAAGGGCCAGAAAATGGAGACTACTCATCCTTGAAGGTGCGATTTGGGATCTGGTGTGGGTAATGCTTAATGTCAGCAACATAATCATTGTAAGTCACCACTATGAAACTATTAATGTGTGGCACAGCACAACTGTTATCGTGGAGTATTGAACTATGGTTTGTGGTTGATATTCCCCGAAGGGAAGCAACTTTACTTTAAGGTAAAACTGATCAAAGAATAATGAAAGTTCTAGGCACTAATTTCTCTAGTTTCCCTTATTTCTTGAGCAAAGAAAAATTAAATCGTGAATGATTCACCAGTATGAAATTTTCTACCCTCTCTATTTTCCTTGGGACATTCTTTGTAAAGAGGGAAATATTTAGTTTTTAAATTTCTAGATTTGTTCCAGAGAAGCAAACAAAGGCAGTTATTACATATTTTTAATTTGTACTATTAGCAGGTTTTTAAAGCTTTGATGCTGATGCCAGAGTGATTCTCTTACCTATTGAGCAAATAAAAATCAATTTTATAGATTATTTGACTCGCATGAAATTTAGTACTCTCTCTATCTGTCCTGCCAAAATTATTTTGTAAGATGGAAGCATTCAGTTATTAATTTTCAAGGTTTCTGCTAGGAGAATCAAAATAGTAATCTAATTTATCAGTTTGCAGTCACAGTTTAGTTTATGAGATTTGTTTACTAAGCTTTACTAGCAGTTTTTTTAATTTAAAATCTGATGTTAACTAATGATTTCCTTTAAGGGTCATTAGATCTAGTAATTTTTGAACGAACAGAAGGGAATGGATCTTATATGAATCTCATGAAAATTTCCATCGCTTGTGGACTATGGCTGGCCTAAGATAGATCTCACAATAAATTGCAAAAGGAAAAATGGAAAAAGATCAAAAAGTTGTTGCATGTTTATATTCTTAAAGAATGAACAAATCATCTATACTTTTTAATAGAGCTTGTGGCAAATGCATCTTGAGTGAATCTTGTGGTCTATCTTAAAAGGAAAATTGGGAAATAACTTTCCTTGTTATGTTACAAGGGGAATGCACCATCAAGTTTAGAATGCATTCATCATAGAAGCCACTACATTTGAGGGGTACCCATTTCATTGTATTAACATTTTGGGATATCTATTCTGTTGCATTAACATGTGGTTCATTGAGGTCATCCTTATGGCTAATGATTGCATTGCCGTTGACCATGTTCTGCTGTACCATCAAGCTTAGAATGCTTTCATCATAGAAATCACTGCATATAAGAAGTTTCTATTCTTTTGCATTAACATGTGGATCATTTCCAGCAGGCTGTAACCAAGGTCATTGTGTCGCAAATGATTGCATCACCTTGCCACTAAATCATATTCTGCTATACTATCAACTTAAAGCTTAAATGCTTTCATCATAGAAGCCACTGCATCTATGGGCCTCCTGTTATGGTAGCTCTCAGGTTTCATAGTATAGCTTTGATTAGGACCAGTTCATTTGATTCCAAGTTGGATGAGATTGCCTATTGATTGACACTGGACTTTGTTTAAACTTTCTCTCTTGTTAGTTGAGAGCCTACCATGGCTGGTGGCCCTCTGACTCCTTGACCCCAAGGTAGTCAAGTGCAGCTACATTTATTCTATTGCATTAACACGTGGAACACTTCCAGGGGTCTGGAACTGAGTTCATCCTTATTGCAAATGGTTATGTTAGCTTACCATAGATCATGTTATACTGTACCATGATACTACCATCAAGCTTAAATTGCATTCATCAGAGAAGCCATCCCATTTGAGAGTTATCTATTGCATTGCGCTATTGCATGGATCATATTCCCAGCAGACTTGGTACCAGGTAAAGATTTCATTGTCTAACCACTAAACCATATTCTGCTGTACTATCAAAATTAGAATGTCTTAATCATAGAAGCCATCACATCTGAGAGGTATCTATTCTGTTGCAAAACATGTGGATCATTCCCAATGGTTTAAACCAAAAATCGCAGCAATGACAAATGATTGCATCACCTTAGCATTAGATCATGGTCTGCTGTACCATCAAGCTTAGAATTGCTTCATCATTGAAGCCACCACGTTTGATGGGTATGTATATACCATTGCCTTAAAAATTGTCAATCCCAGCAGGCTTGAACCAAGGTGATCCTTATGGCATGTGATTGCATCACTTCACCACTAGACGATGTTCTACTGTACAACCAAACACAGAATTCTTTCATCATGGAAGCCGCATCTGTGGGACATCTATTCCATTGCACGAGCAAGGGGTTCATTCCCAGCAGGCTTGAACCAAGCCCATCCTTATGGCAAATAATTGCATTGCCTTATCACTAGAAGATGTTCTACTGTACCGTCAAGTTTAGGATGTATTCATCAGTGACCATATCCAAGGGGTTCCTATTGTATTGCATTAACACGTGGATCATTTCTAGCAGGCTTGAACCCAAGGTCATTCTAATAGCAAAATATTGCATCACTTTACCAATAGACCATGTTATGTATTTTAAAGCTTAGAATGCTTACGCTATAAAAGCCACCACATCTGAGGAGTTAGCATGCTGATCATTCCCAGTAGATTTCAACCAATGTCAGTGTTATAGCAAATGATTGAATCACCTTATATCACTAGAACATTTTCTGCTTTACTATATGTTTGCAATTTTTTATCGTTGGGTTCAAATTTTACATATCACTTCAATCATGTTTTGCTATTATGAATAACACAGTTATTCCCTTAATCTTTATTACTAAGGTTGCAAGCCTAAAAACAAGTTTTAAGACTTGAATCATATTTTTAATGTTAGTACATCTTAAAGAGCTTAATCTTTGGCGACTTATCCTTTTCTTATGAGCTTGCAAAATGGTTTCTGCAAATTAAATTTATTATGTATTTGTATTTTATTACATTAACTGCAGTCAGTAGCTACACTTTCTGGTAGTTTTATCTTTAATCATTTCTGTCAAATTTTCAATCATTCTGAATTAGTAGATTCTTCTCATGAGTGAATTTTTATACAAATGTACTTAATCTCTCCGTCTAGCCTTACAACAAATTTCCATAATACCAATCCAGTGAAAGTGCTGGAGCAGAATATAGATTCTATGCATGGAACCCTACAAAAAGCCTACGGCTTTGCTACTTTGCCCATTGCCCATTGCCCTTATACATGTCTACATACAAAGTCTGACCAATGCCATTAAAACTTGTTTAGATTTGGAATGTAAAGGTTAAGAGCTATTTATACAACAAATTATTTTAACAATATTGTCCTTAATTATTGCTGACCATTACACAGCCTGACTAATATTAACTGTGCCATCCTTGCTGCTTAATTGGAGGACTGACGAAAGATTCACAATTCCTCAATACTTGCATCTTTTCTTTTTTCAGCAAAATTTCACAAGACTGTCTTGGTTCAACCGACGCAATGAATTTCCACCCTTACCATAACATGCATATATTTTAGCTCAGGCTTGCTATGCATTTAAAATTTATTATCACTTCACCGTAAAGAACTTTGTTGTTCTTTTCACTTTGTTAAAAGTATCCATCACTGTGCACATTATAGGGAATGGAGTCTTTAGCTATGCAATAGCTAATAACATTCAAGCTAAATGTGGCTTATTATTTCTTTTTCTTTACCATTATTTCTTCAGTAAGTATAAACGTTAGGAACTAGTGGAGAATATATTCTTATTAGCATTTTAACCATCTTTTTAAAAAATGTTTAGAAACTGCATTTAAATTGTTATAATAAAATAATTGGTATACCATAAAATGGGAATTATCTGAAGAGTATCCTCATGATCTCAAAATTATATATGACATCAACTGCTATATTATTTGAATTGTGTGAAGCGTTACAAATGAAATAAAGTCCTTCCTAGTAGAACACTTTTATATCAGAAAATTAAGTTTTGATTATAACAAAATTTGGAGATGCTCCATCAAAGAGCACATTATAGGGAATGGAGCTATGCAATAGCTAATAACATTTAAGCTAAATGTGGCTTATAATTTCTTTTTCTTTACCATTATTTCTTCAGTAAGTATAAAACGTTAGGAATTAGTGGAGAATATATTCTTATTAGCTTTTTAATCGTCTTTTTTAAAAATGTTTAGAAATTGCATTTAAATTGAAATAATAAAATTTTTGGTATACCATAAAATGGGAATTATCTGATCCTCATGATCTCAAAATTATACGAACATTATGACATCAACTGCTATGTTATTTGAATTGTGTTGAGTTGTGTTGAGCGTTACAAAATGATATAAAGTCCTTCCTAGTAGAACACTTTTATATCAGAAAATTAAGTTTTAATTATAACAAAATTTGGAGATGCTAACTTTGTTAGGTGCAAGATCAATATCTGCCAAACATGATGCTCCTGTACCCTTCTAGTTCCATTAGTTTACTCTCAAAGCTCAATTATAACCAAAAAAAAAACAAAAACAAAAAACAATAGCTTCATTTATCTTGCATCATTCTTCAAATCAATGCAGCGATTAAAATTTCAGAGGTACATGCAATAGTACCAGAGCAGTAAAATACTAGTCCCCAATGCTATCCAGTTAACTAATGAAATGGCTATTTACTGAGACCCAGAAAATATGAACTATCAGTTAATGAAAATCAAGAAACAAATTGAGATACTCTGTGCTCTGGAAAAGTGATGATACATTTACAAGATGGTATTGGCACATTATGCCACGCTTATTACACAAATTTATATGTGACCTCACAACTAAGCCATTTTATTAAAATTACTTTCGTAGAGGACAGAATATGGATTTGCCCTACCCATATTATGTTATATGCAGTGATGCTTAATTATGAAATTAACTTTGCTTGACTAATTATTTGAGGTTCTACATTCTTATGGAGGCTTGTCAAAGAGCACCTTGGCCTTCAATTTTTTATGGCCAAGTGGCACAATATCCTTCAAGGATGAGAAAAATTATAAACATGACCTCTACACAATTTCCTCGCTATCTACTCACAAATGGTATAGAGAACAGCCAAGTGTTCCGTCATATATTATTGTGCTGAGATAGCATGTAAGTCCAAAAAGCATAGCAGATCTGTTATAAATTTCCTGACAAAGGTGGAAGGAGGCATGTATTGAAAGTACACCAGCATCATACCAGTTTTTTGATGATGCAAAATGATTGATCTTCTTTCCCTTGATCAAGTGATTTTAGTAAGCAGACAATTCAGAGGCCTGATCCAAAATGATACTGATAACAACTGAGTCGGAACTTGATAAGGCCAGACCTTCATCCTAAAGGATCCTGAAACAGTCAAGCCAATAACTTTTGTTTAGGAATCTAGAATGAATTCATCTCCAGAAGATATGTCCTCTGCTTTGCAAGAAGGTTAGCTGCAATCTTGAATGGTCCCTCAAAAGCACCAACCAGAAGTCCATCAGTTTCCATGCATTGTGGATGATCACTAGGGCGGATTGCAACCAGGGTTGCACCTTTCAGAACCATTCCACATGGGAGCTCAAGAGATGGGGAATACCAAAGTTTCATGTTGAGTGCAGGGATTTGGGTTCTGTTAGATGAAGCCGATACAATTAGAGGTTTTTCACGAAATTCTTCCAATTGGTTTTTGTTCATGCACAATACTCCCTGTCGATCAGAGTCGGTAAGAACAAGAGTTTCCAGGGTGGGGTGCTCTGATATGATATGCTGAAGAAGATAATGCCTTGCAGAAGCAGCAATGAGGGAGCTGATTGTCCAAACCACTCTCAGTTTCAACTTCAGGCCTCCATTTGTGTAAAAGGACTCAGTTACATTTCCAGTGTCTTCATCGTCTGAAGCTCCATTTTCTACATTGAAATTACCATTCAGGTTGGAATCAAATGTCCCAAATAAAAGATAAGAAACAAACCAAAACATGATATTGAAATTTTTATGGCAAACTAATGTACTGAAAAATAAAATTATCTAAGATGAACTTCTAAATGCAGAAAGGAAGTTTACAAACAGAGCCCCGTATCCTTTTACACCTACTCCCTCTTGATATTGAAATTTTTATGGCAAACTAATGTACTGAAAAATAAAATTATCTAAGATGAACTTCTAAATGCAGAGAGGAAGTTTACAAACAGAGCCCCGTATCCTTTTACACCTACTCCCTTTTGGATCTTAAACCCAATAGAAAATACAAAACAGCCTTTCAACCTCTCCCTAGAATCCATTTAAATTGTCACAGTATCTTACACGCCATCCTAGGTCACAGACTGAATGGAAAACATACAAAAACTCAAGATTCTCTCTCCAAAACTCAGTCCTTGTATTGCACATGTTTTATAGAATTTGTGGCCAACGGCAATAAATGAATAACATTCGCAGATGGAACCTTGAAAAACTTAACAATCACTCTTAATCTTTAGAATGATCTCTGAAGTTAAGGAAACAATTCACTAAGAAATCTGACAGTGTATATATTGTTTCACAAACAACCAGGCATAGAGCTCCAAAACAAAAGTCTATTGCTACGATTCTAAATCATAGTCATCTTGAAATTTTTACAAAATTTATCATAACACCTACAAACAGCTACCTAAACAAATAATTTAAAGATCTTATTTTCACCATTCTAACACAAGCTACCTTCAAAGCCCAGAGAAACAGACATGCCAACCAAGGATTATCATGTTTGTCTACCAAGACTAGCATAATAACCATTAGGATCAAAAACCCCATCTAACCCAAATTTCACGATGGTTAAGCTAAAATCCATGCTAACTAATGATTATCATGTTCACCAAAACTAGCATTATTACCATTCGGATTTGAAGTGCTGCTACCTCAAAATTTCATGACTGGTAAGCTAAAATCCCAGAAACAGCCGCACCTAAATTCTAACAAGATCCCTTATTGGCAGGAAAATTGCTCTCAACCTTGCTCGGACAACACTTTTTTCAAGTAAAATTTTGGTGAAATTGATCATCCGAAACATCAGCACATCTCAAATAATCCAAAAATTAAACCAAACGTAACAAACTAAAATAAACCCCTAAAACAAAACAGAAAAAATCTAATAATTGCAAGTGCCCAAGATCAGTCCTTACCATGAAGAAGGCCTAATTTCTCCAAATCACAGTTCTGATCTCTCTTATCCTTGGCAGGATTTAAAACTGAAGAAGCCCCAAGAATGACACAGCTTTCTAGAGTCGTCCCAAACTCTGCCTTCCACTTAAGCAGCACGCCATCTTCAATACCCAGTTCACCACCAGGCAATTCAATCCTCAGATTTTGGACCTCTTTGAAACTCTTTAAAACTTCACCAGGAGAATGATGGGAAACCTCTGGAACCATGGATTTTTTTGGACCCAAGAAACCTTGCAAAGCCTGTAATGGCCTAAAAACACCACCTGACATAAATCTCATCAGGTTGCTCCAAATCCCCCTGTTCTTGGTACTGCTGCCGCCGCTGGTTTCTTCGTTTGATATCACACAGTCCACCTTAACAACTACATTTTGTACTTGTAGGGCTATGCTACAGAACCTCTTTGATACAGCGCAACACCGACCTAGGGCCTTGATATCACCAAATTTGTTGAAAATTACAAGCAAAACTGAATCGGGGAGGCTCTCAAAATGGTCCACAGATGCATTGTATCCCATTTTGGATCAATATATCAAGTTTCCTATTTTCAATACCAAGCAAACCTTCAATACCTCTTCAAAGCAACACACTTCCTTTTTAACTTTTAACCAGATATCTACAGTTACAACCTAGCAGTAGAACAGGAAACTTAAACCATGAGAATCAAATAAAGCTTACACTTTATTTTAAATCTGTATGCCTGTAGGAACAATCATGTAAACAAATAAATACTGTATGATCTATTAAATTATACCAGTTTGATCTGTTCAAAGTCTATCTCTCACTCAATTTCATAAATTCAAAGATGATTATAAACAGAACCCAAAACCATACTGGCTCCAAAAGCCCTCAGAAATTCAATTGAATTGTAATCTTCAACTGCCCTTCAATCCGATGCGTTTTTAGATTCTGTTGAAATACACCCACATCATCCTGACTCAAAGGAACACTTCTATTGGTCCATTCCAAAATGAAATATCTTCCAACAAAATTATTCAATTCCAGGCCACATTCATCCGAAGATTCTATACCCAACCTAATATAGAAAAACTACTACAAACGCATTCAACTGCAAATCTTCAACATTGATCTGGAATTTCCTCAATCTTTTAGTCCAAATGCTTATCCACTTCCTTGCATTCTTACAGCATCTTCCACGACATCCAATCCCGTTCTATCTCCCGAATTCCCAATCTTCCCCTCAAACCATACATTCTCAAAACATTCCCTCCCAATCCCGATCCACACGACTCTCAATCCAGCCCCAAATCTCAAAACTCATGAACTACTTGACGACTACACCTCAAAAACTAGTAAAAGCTTAATTCACTACACCTCAAAACTTCAATGCTCTGTACTGTTGCTTTTGTGGGTTTTCTTTCATTCTATTTACTCAATTTTTCCATTCATTAAAATCTATTCAAAAACTCTCCTTCAACTTGCTTCTCTTCGACGCCACTTCGTTTTGTTCATACTCAATTCCTCAACATGTTACAGCAGCCGCAACTTTAAGAAGCCTATTCCAGTTCCAAAGCAAATCTTCATAAATTCTCCATTATCATGGATCCAAAGACCATTTTAGACAACACCCAACTCAATTAGAGCACAAAATATCTGGATCCAGGCCAATCCTGAGCATATAACTATATTTACACTTTGTTAGCTTACTTCTTAAGGCATTCTAGACCATTCCTAATGTTCAGAGGAGCAGATGTGCAGGGTTGCAGATCTGCTCCATCACGGTGCATTTATTCAATTCTTGTGGGGACGCACCCACCTATTGAGCTTCCCCGCGCTGCCTCTCCAACTCCTGCAAAATCCAAAAAGAAAAAAGAAAAATAATTATCCCGTATGACGTCAGCATCCACCTCTCTCAGAATTAACCCTGGTTCAACCAAGGTTTGATGTCTTTAAGTAGATTATAACATACATATTTAAATTAAAAGTCCTTCTCAATTAAGCTGTCATTAGTAAGAGAAATTAATGGCAAAGACTTTTCTCATAAAAAGATATAATTATTAATTCATCAAAATTTTTTAAGAGAGGTCATAAGTTCAAGTCTTATTTGGGGTAAGGTATGTGTGTCTTGTTTGTAGCATAGGTAGGTTCTTTGGGTCTCATATTGCTATATGCCATGTTAGACTCATATAGATTGCCTCGTATCATGGACTATAAAAAATCAATCTTTATTTCTTTCTTTTCTATGATAGAACTAATTCAATTATATTTGAAAAAAAAAAGTGATATTAAAAAATATTTTATTTTCAATTTTCAATAAGTCTAAATATACTTATTCTAACTAAGTTACTTCTACATTACACTTAACTTGTGATTATTAAACTTTTAAATTTCAGATTATTGTGTCTAAACTTTTGCAATTTAGATATTTCTGTTTGTATTTATTTTGTTAATTTTTAATAAAATATTTAAAACTTGCTTTTACAAACTTTTAATGTTTTTTTTTCTTGGTATTGGTTTCTAAAATAATGTACGTGCATTGGTTTCTAAACTAATTATTTTAGGGTTTTTTAAGAAAATATTCTATATGACCTAGGGGACACTACAAAGTGATGAGTTATGAGTGGTTGTGGGGATACTTATATGGATAGAAATATCTATTATTTATCGTTTGTCGTTATGTTTGTTTGGGTGATGTCATGTGACCGCATGCCAAAAGTAGCCACCCATACCTAGCATGAATGCCTTGTTATTAATTATCTTTTTAGGTCTTTTTAGTTACAATTTAATTTAATTTGAGTTAATTTTTCTTCTTTTTAATAGTTATATTTTTATATTGTTCATATGTATATTAGTTTACGTAGGTGTAGATAATCAAATAAAGGGTATAGATTTTGGAAAGTTGAGTCATATAAAGGGGGTTTATGATTTTAGGTAGGAGGTAAGTTTAGGTTAAGTCATAAGAATTTGGTCGATTTGTCATTACTTTGATCGAAAGACATATGGGATGATTTAGCAATGTCATGATCAAATAATGATACTTTACTCTTAGATATGAGACATTTCCTCAATAATCCACGAGTATAACCATTTCTATTTTAAGAGATTCAATACTTAAAAAAGAAATTGAAAATAACAAAAAAAGGTTATCATCCAAATTTTGGATAAAACATATTTACTTTCTCTTTTTATTGATAGAAACTTGAATACCAACTTTTAACAACTTGTCAAATCTGTGAAATTTTAAGGAGAATAAAAAGATCCTAACCAAAGAATGGGTGCATGGCCAAACAACTCGAAAATAAAATGAAACTAAAGACAAGAATCTTCAACTTATGACCTACACAGACAAGACATTATGGGGCAAGGGAGGCCCATATGCTAGAAACATTCCCTAAGAGGTAAGACTTGATACATAAAGCACCACATATTTATTGATATTTGTGGTATGGACAAATTTTAATAGTTGATTGAAAAAAGACAAAAATCATTTGAAATTAAGTTGGTCCTAAAATAGAATATTTGGTACAAACTATTCATAATCCAAATTCTTTAAATTTTGAATTTTAAAATATTTATTTTTAATAACATTCAATTAAAGTACACTTTAACAATTAAAATGAAAATGTACAAATTATGTAATTTAAAATGAAAATAAAATAAAACACATTTCACTATAACATATATTTATTATATCATATCATATGTATGTGTATATCTATAACACATTTCACAATAGCATGTATTTATTATATAATATCATGTGTATGTGTATATCTATTTATAATTACAACCTAATTTATAGAAATTTAAAAAATGAAACAATCAAACAAATCTTGAATAACTTATTTTAAATTTAAATATCTATTGAAACAATACTTTTCAAAGTAAGACAATCCAAAAAATCTTGAATATCTTATTTCATATCTAAATATTCATTGAAACAATAATTTTAAAAGTAAGACTTACCTAGCATAAAAATATTTTAAAAGCAAGGCAATCAAAAAAATCTTAATATTTTATTCTAAATATAAAAATCCACTAAAGCAATAGTTTCAAACAAGTGGGGGCATGATTTTGACATTTTAATAGGATTAAAATTATCCCACACAATTTTGTTTTACTTTAGATTTGCATATAAATATATGATATTTTAATTTGTTAATGATTTTTCATTTCTTTTTATAGTATTTAAAAGTCAAATATTTTAAAGATGGTGAAGGTTAGTTTTGCCAACAATAATTTCAAGATTAAAATTTGCATCTTGACAATACTAACTATCTTGATGATGGATCACATAGTGTGATTTGGAACATTGATGCAAAAAATCATCACACAATCTAACTCAAAAACATTGACTACAATTATGGATTGTGGAAATCTAATATCATCAATAACTTGAAGCTCAAAATTTGTACCAAATATATCTAATATCATCAATAACTTCAAGCTCAAAATTTGCACCAAATATATACATAAATTGATTTCCGTGAGCCCATTGATACATTTGGTCTCGAAACCTTTTGTCATCATTAACATCATTAACATTGTGTGTGGTAAAGTGATCAACTAAGGAGACATGGTAACTCAGAGGTACTTCTCATCTATACTTGTATTAGATGCAGTTCCATCTTGGATATCAGAGATAATGGAGACAAAGGAAGAGAAATAAATTCTTCTCAATGTTAAGGAAAGTTAAATGTTTTCTTTTGTCATATAGTGGAGAATTATATTATATCTTTAATACAATTGAATCTCAACCTACACAACTTCTTTAAAAAGACAAAATATCATTTAATCCTTACATTATGTGAGTTTCTACCTTTTATCATAATACACATAATTCTATGTTTACTAAAAAGTAGACTCTCAAGAGTTAATCCATACCAAATAAAGCACCATCTTTCTTGTTGGTAGTCTCTTAACTAGTCTCTTACCCTCTTCTTGTTATTTTTTTAAAAACTTGCATTGTTTCAATAAAAAGAAAGTACAATTTCTTATGGTACATAGTCAAAGTAGAATGTTTTATATGTGAAACTTCAAATGTAAGTTTTTATAAATAGTATATTAATTATCTATTTTTGGGCTCTTCTTAAAATTAGAAATAAGAAATGTAACTATTAACTATTTGAACAATTATTATCTTCATTATTTAAACAATTATAAATGCTCAATAAATCTATATCTGAATGTTAATTTGATCAAAATTTCACAATCTATAACTGAATCAGTAGGCTATTTTTGGATTTGATCGTGTATATCTTTTTTGCATCAACGTTTCGGATCACACTTTGTGATCCATCATCCGGATGAAAGAGAGTGTCAAGAGATGATAAAAAAAAATATAGATTTATTTATTTTTACAAGACAAAGGCTTGGTGTATTTCTAGATTTAATTATGTAGAAATGTTCATCATCAATATTTCAGATCGCACTCCATAATCTATCATGAAGAAAAAATAGCTAGAGAAGAGAAATATACCACATAAATCTAAAAATACGCCAACTATTTTAATTATGTAGAAATGTTCATCATCAATTAAAATAAAGTTAGAGCTCTTTTAAATTTTACTCACATATTTAACAATAAGAGTTTAAACTTGAAGAACAATTTCCTTGATAATTACTTTAAACAGGTTTATAAATTTAAAAATAACGAGTAAATTACACACATTTCCAGGTATGAAATGCCCTTTTGACTCACAGTTGGGGTTTTTAATAATTAATTTAAAAGCAGAGTATCTTAAGCAATTTTTGACCTTTGCGTAGAAATTAGATTTTTTTTAATAATGTGTGAATTGGTTGTCACGGGGTTAATCATTTGAATTGCACATGCACACGAAGCTTTTTTGCCACCTTGCCAAATAAGTAACGTACGCATGTACGGAATTAATCACGTGCGGGTATATATTTTCCTCTGATTGACCATCTTTACATAAGGAAAAATTGTTACCTTTAATCGATATGAAAGATACATTAAAAATTAAAAAAAACACACATTTTTTTTACAATCTTATGATCATGCTTGTTAGAATATTATTGGAGACATAAAACAAAATCGTGTGAGTTGGATCCCCATGACTATGTAGGAGTGATGTTTGGTTTAGGGTTGTTCATTGTGGGTGTTTGTAATGATAGTGTCTCTCATGGGAGTGAGGGTGCAGTACCTAGTAAGTTGTAGTCAGGGTGTTTTTCAAGTGTTGTCTTTAATTAATATATAATTAAAGATTAACTAAAATGGTAGATTAATAAGTTTGTATTAGAAAAAGGGAGCTTATATTAAAATTTTATCTAATTATCAACAACAAAATAAAATAAAATAGTAAAATACTATTACAGTAAATATTGTTAATCACAATTTCTAATCAAAAGTTAAACTATATCATTTCTTAATGTTTTTAGAATAAGTGCGGTTTTGACATTATCAACAATTGTTTCTGTTCACTTCTCTTTTATATGCACTTGATGATGACACATATTGCATGCAAGTGAAGCAAACCTATTGAATGTGCTTGGATCGAAGCAACAATAATTTGCAAAAAATAAAAATAAAAGGAATGAAGTCACTACCTACATTTAACCTTCCATATATAGTTACGGTGAAAGTGAAGCCTTGCAAATACTTTGCTGACATCCTCATAAAAGGCCCTCAAAACTAACATCTCCCTCTATAAATTCACTATATCCCATGCATAATCTGTAACCTACATTGATGTCGAAGCCAAACCCTCACATTCAAACCCACGTGTTTTCATTTTCTTCACATGTCCTTACACATCCTCTATATTGTCCAACAAGGTGCACTCAAATTAATATTGCAAGAAGAGTTTTAAAATCTATAATTGAATACCAACATCTGAAATTTAGAAAGGCCATCTTGGTGATAAAATGTTTGCATATTACAACCTTGGGGCATCTTCATGCATTCAATGCTTGATCTCCCACAAGACTCTTGATAAACCTAGCATGAATAAATCTTGACAAGAAAAGCTATATATTTCTCACCAGCCAGTCACACTACCTATAGCTTAACTATCTCTCTTTCATTTGAAATTTGCTTTACTATGTTGTTTCTAACACTCTCTAAGCACTAAACATGAGTACCAAAGAAACTAATACACACTCATTACCACGATCATAATAAGAAAATGATACCCATGTTGTATAAAAAACATTGTAATCCACCAACTAACACAATTAATGTTAAATTCACCATACCATCACCAATGAAAATTATCCGTAACAACTATTAATTCATTGTCATTCATCCCAACTAAAATAATAAAACATTTCTCTTCAGTACATCATTTGAAGATTACAAACCCAACTATAAAATATGACAAATATGTACCACTTCCATGTATCACCACTATATAATAGTAGTACTAATTATTATGGTGGCCTAATAGAGCTATTTGTCTAAGGGAGACCAAGAAGACATATCATGGTTATATAGTGTAGTTAGTGGATCTTGTTAATACCTTCATTTGCTAAGCAATTCATATCCATATTAAGATTATACATATAGGGTTTGAAACTAACTTTCAAGAAAAAATAATAATTGATTATTGCACCTCCTCTACATACCTTTAGAATTTCTAACTACAACTCTAATCCTTCTCAATTATATATATGACTACCTTTGAATGTCTTTCCAATATCATTTTAGAGATCAACTATGCAATAATGGTGTTCCTAATGTTGGGATTAGATCCTCCCATTTTCATAATTGGTAGAAAAAAATAAAGCCCCTCCATATATTAGTAATCATTTAAAATCTCTAATCAAAAGTTTCATAGTACCTTCTAGGGAAGACGCCTAATCCTCCATATTCCATACTTTATACTTATGCTTATATTTTTCCTTCTTATTCTTCTTCTTATTCGCACGATTCCCTTTTTTTTATTAAACAAAGTAAATTACAAGTAGTTATAAGAAGCCACCAATAAATGTTACAAAATTGAATCCAAAGATAAAATAGTTACAAGAAATATAATAGAACAATAACAGTAAAATAATTATGAGGGAGTAAGTAAATAAAAGTTCAATAGTTACAACATGATGACACCACAATGCAAGCAGTAATCAATAAAGGCAAAGTAATCTACCTTAGCAAACAACCACCACAATAGGGACATACACTTTGATGCAACTATAGATCTAAAATAATTTCCACAATAATTATAGACAACATTGATATCAATTACGTAACAACAAATTATGACTAAAGAAGTTGAATAGAAGTATATGGGAACTAGACTTGTTATTGAAGATGCTTCATAATTAGTTTCTTAACAATGTGAATTAACCTAAATTTAGTTGATTTTAATCTTGATTTACTCCACTTGGTGTCCAATTCCCTTGTTCAATTATAAAGCTTGTAAAGTGATTTGGAAGAAAAAATTACAGCAAAGCCTCAAAATTCTAATTTTTAAATGAAGATAAAAAATAGAAAAAATGAATGAGCATTTGATTCTCCATAAGGGTAAAAGGATAACATGTCTAATTGAATCACAATCACATTATTCTACAAATCTATTCTATATAAAGCCTCTTTCCATTTATGATAATGACTATCTAAAGTAAATATATAAAAATAATAGATATATGTTTTTAGAAAACATGTGGCCCCAGAACATTTTTTTCATAGTTTCATCTAGATGGAAAATATAATATTTAACTACAATTTTCTCATGAATAGGTAATTTGTAAAGTAATAGTTTTCTAGTAAGCATGTGAACATCTATATCAACTTTGGACTTCCAAATTTGTGCACTCAGCTTAGTCTAATATTTGTGATAAAGAATTACGAACATTTGAAGAAGAAGATATATTTGTTTTAAGTTCAATAAATGAAAATGATAGATCTTTGAAGAAACTACAAGGAAACTGTATGCGGGAAAAGTGGGCCGATAGAACTCAATATGTGAAAATGTTCCAAACTACTAGTCCACACACACACACAAGACTTCTTGGTGCAAGCTATGGAGTAACGACGTATTACTCAACTTCCCAAGGTGGGTCCCATGGTTCTCTATCCTACAATGTCCCTCAAACCAATGTTTTTGCTCTCAGATCACTGAGCAAAATGGTTTAGGGATGGCAAATGCAAGAACGAGGAATGCTTTTGATAAATTTTTTTAGTATGAGATGTATTCTAAGCTATGTATGATTCTAGAAATGCAATAAACTAGATGATAAGATGACAAGGCTAGTATGAATACTATCCTAACATAATATATTTAGTCTATGATTGAGCTAAATGATAAAGAAAGTATTCTAAACATGCATATTTAGACTAATTCTTGATTTCAAAGAGGCTAAAATGATGAGCATGAAAATGATATGAAAGCTTGAATGTATTTGAGCATCGGTATGATACTACAAATTTTAAGGATAATCCTTATGGAGGAATGAGAGCTCTATTTATAGCAAGAATAGGGCAATGGATGGTCAGGATTGAAAGATTTAATCAAGGGTTGAGTTTGAAAGTTGGGGATCCATGTTTGCAATTTGCACCAATGAAATGGTGACAAGTGTCAACATAGGGTTGGGTTGAGAGAAGGGGTTGGAGGCATTAAATGCCTGAGGAGACCTCATGGTTATCTAGAGGGTAAGGGTCAAGTCTAAGTTAAGATTACCCACTGGATTAAGAGTTAATCCAAGGATAAACCTTTGTGCAAATGATTAAGAGATAATCATGGTCAAAGCATTAAAGGCCTGATGAGACCCTTGGGTTGGGTGAAGGTTGAGTTAAAACAAATGATTTAACCATGTAAGAGGGTTTGAGTTAACCATTAATGGTTATTGGAGACTTTGGGGGATTAAGTGGTTGAAAGTTGGAAGCCTTTAATGGTTATCAAAGACTTTGAGGAATTAAGTGGTTGAAGACTTGAAGCCTTTAATGGTCAAAGACTTTGAGGTTTTGAGAAGTGACTTCCTTTTGCTTAGGGATGTGACAAAGTTTAGAGGAGGGGTTAGGTTAATTAGAAGCGATTAGAAGATTCTAGAAGGGATTAGAAAGGGGTTTGGGATTTTGCAAGTGGATGGAGGGATAATAGGATTTAATTGAAATAATTTAATTCAATTTGGTTGCAATTTGGAGAAATTAAATAAATTATATTTATTCAATTTTAGGACAACTATTTAATTAAATTTGTATTTAATTAAAAGTGGATAGGGGGAATTTAATTGAATAAAATGATTTATTCATTAAATGGTATAGTGAATTTAATTTAAATAAATTGAATAACTTAATTAAATAGAGGAATGCAGGTAATTTAATTAAATTGGATTTAATTAAATAGAGAAATGAACATAAAATATTCATTTAGGAATATGGTCATTTTTATACGTCTACAGAAACAAAATGCATAATTTTATTGTTATATTAGGAAGGATTACACAAAGTCAAGTAATTGAGCTTGTAGTTATTTGATGGCCAACCAAGAAGACCATTGCAAGAATCAAAGTTCGCATATAATCTACACCAATACCTTGATGGGGGACTTTGCTAAATTTTAGTTGTTTGAAGTATTGATGAGTAAAAATTCTTAAAGAATAATGTTATATACTTCATACAATGTATTTCAACCAATGAATTATTTGAGAAGGTCCATTGGTCTTGGACAACATAATATAATTATAAATAATTTAAATTTTTTGAAGACTATTTATAAATTAATTTAGGAGATTGAAAAATGGTCCAATAGTGATTTTGGAGAACTAAGATTTTACTTTTCTACATACACTTTCATTCAATACTTTTTTTTTAGCAAACCACAATATTTTACCATGCCACATTCTTTACACACAACATACCCTTCACCTATTTTTTGCATGCACTCCATATATTTTCATCTTTTGACTTAGTTGACATTGAAAAATACCATAATAGGTGGTTGACTAAGGAAAATTCCCATACAATTACACCCATGTTTCTAGTTCATATGATATATTCTAACATTACAAAATATTGGCAACAGTTGCAAGAATCTTGCGGCGTTTTTGGGGCACATATTAGAGAAAACATTATCCTTGGGGTTTTTTGAACTATCAAATGATAATGACCCTAATACTTTATTATAAGTGCTTATTTGAGTGTTCATTCTCACTTTTATCTTCAAACATATGTCAATCTAATACTTTGACCTTGTGATGATCATGTTAGAGGCTCTAGCACCCAAATGCGACACATTTTTCTACACTAGTTCTCACCTTTAGCACTCCCACCTTGCCCACAAGTATTGAAAGGTTCCTAAAACCGATAGTTAGCACTTATGATTGCATCAATGCTCAAACCTATTGTAATAACTCACTTAACTTAATCCAAAAACTCAACTAATTTTTTTTTCATCTATAAAAACATTGATTTCTTATTCTTATTTATTTTTGATTCAATCACATACTCAGGTACATATATCCAAACGAGATAGGCATCCATCCAACCGGGATGGGCATCTAACCATATGGGTTAGGCATCTATACATACGGGACTAGGCATCTAACCATACGGGTTAGGCATCTATCCATACGGGATAGGAGGTTTCATCTATCCAATCCGAGATAGGCATCTACCCAAACGGGGTAGGCATCTATTCATAAGAATAGGATATGCTCTGGCCAGAGACTTTAGACTCATCGGAACCATCCGGGTCCTGAGCCACTCTCTAAAGACTACACTCCCCTAATAGGAGTGCACGAAGGTCGCCGTCCTTAGGAGTATAAAAATAATTACATAAACTAATGAATACTAAGAGGGGGGGGGGGGGGTGAATTAGTATACCAAAAAATACTGAACTTAAACACTTAACAGTTTAGCAGTAAACTAGTATAACAGTTTTACTAACAAATCGGTTAACACAAATGCAAACCAAACAACAAATAAGGCATTCACCCATAGAAGCACAGTCACCATAACAAAAGAGATTTCGATGTGGAAACCCAAATGGGAAAAAACACGGTGAGATGAAACTCACAAGTAACTATCTGCAGAATAGTAACCAGACCGGTTAAGGTCAGACTAGTTAAGGTCATATAATGTTCTTTACTAGAACAAATCCTGTTAGGAATCTCAATCTCTGTTAGGAGATAAGTCTTATTAAAGACTACCTTGTGAGAGGATTTCAGATCCATAGATGTGAACCACCTTGTTAGAGGATTTACAAAGGCTTTTCTGGGCCTACCCGGTTAAGGGTTTCAGACTTGTCGAAGATGTGAGTAATCAACAAGTGAATGATCCAGCAAATAGCACAATCTACTTGGTTAGATCCATGATAGCTCATTGCTAATGCATTTCAACATCACTTTAGTCTTCAGTAGATCCACACTCTGTTACAGCACACAGACTTGATCTTCTCTTCTAAGATCGCACATACAAAAACTCATCAACCACCAAAAACCCTAACAGCTACATCTCCTAAAACCCTAGACATGATGTCCTTAAGAAGGAATCTGATTTCATGTCGGTCCAATAGGATTACATTGCAAGTTCCTAGGTTCATTGCATCTAGACACAATTGATAACACGACACAAATCACTGTCAAAGTGTCGGTGGATGGTAACTCATCAAAAAAATACCGGTTGGTAACTCATCACAGAGTATTACCAGTTCATACAACTTTACCAATTGCCGGTTGGTAACTCATCACAGATTAATACCAGTTTAAACATTAAACCAATTACCGGTTGTCCAAAAATGAAGACTGCGACAATGATAACCGCCGCTTCAATTTCTTCGCTCCGCTTGAGATCCTCAAACCGCTTGAGGTCTTCATACCGCTTGAGATCGGTAAACACTTTCTGCAAAAAATCGATAGCCTAAAGACTATAATACATAATACCGGTTTGGAACAAATACCGATTGAGCATAACTCATACATAGAAAGTGATCTCAAAGCAAGTGTGTGTCCGTCAATGACAATCACAATATAAACATAAAAAAATGCCAACAATCTCCCCCTTTGGCATTGATGGCAACACTTAGGAAATTTTTTGAAATCTAAGTGTTTTACAACAAAAATATGCCATAATCAAAATTACTCCCCCTAAGCATATACACTACCCCTTTTGCAGAAAATACAATGTGTACTACTCCCTTACAGAGATAAACATGAAAGTATACCTAACATGCATCAAAATTTTAAATACAGAATACTACTCCCCCTTTTGCCAACAATGACAAAGTACAGCTGAATAACCCCTGTTTCCATTATCATTAAAATCATAAGAGTTTATGACAATAAAGAGTGAAACTTGTCAAAAACTAATTTAAAGTCCTGCATAAATGTCTTCATGGATAGAGACCATGACTCAAGCAATGAGGTAGCAACCTCACTTTCTGTTTGCATCTGGGATACCTGTTCCTCCATGGCGTCCAAGGTACTCATCTCTTGAGTGACCGTTAAGGCATCTAGATTGAGATAGCATTTCTGAAGTATTTGCAGTCTTGGTAGTAGAACCAGTTGAAGTTCCTGCAAATCTCGTGTCTGGTTGCTGATCTCTAACTCTATTCTTGCAGACTAGAGTTGAAACCAGTGAACGGTTTGCCCATAAGCGGTGAAGGAATCATAAGGCGTTTTGAAGGTGCTTATGAATGTCTACAAAGCAGTTTGCAGTTTGTCTTTTTGAGCAAGCACATCATCGCATAATAGATGAGGTTGACATATCTTACTGAGCAATAGATTCCCCTCATCTAGAGCATCTCTTATGTCCTTTTGTTCCTTCTGAAGTTTGGACCGGAGCTCATTCAACTTCTTCACCATGGTAGTGTTCAGAGCCTTTTGATGCTTCTTTTGAGCATTGGCTTCAACAACACCTTCCAGACATTGCACTTGGTCCTCTACAACTGTGCATAGGAGCTTCAATTGAGCTAGAGAGGAATCAGTACTTGGGAGATTGGTATCGGGAATCAAACTGGTGAGAGTTTCCACCGCAATTTGAATCACATCTTCCTCCTTTTTCCTCCTTAGTGCTTCCAGTCGCTCTTGAGAAAGCTTAATACTTTGTAGTAGCTCCGTTTCATTTGCAGACTGGAGGTCAATGGGACTGGTGATGTCATCCGGTTTGGCTTTACGACTGGTTGCCTTTGGGTCTCTACATGTACACTCTTTGCCACTTCCTCCTTTTCCTTGGCTTTTTGCTTATCTTCTTTTGCCTTCTTCTGCTCCTCAGCTTCTTTCTTTCTTTTCTCTTCTTCCTTCTTCCTTTCTTCTTCTTTCTGCTTCTCTTCTTCTTTCCTCTCCTCTTCCTTCTTCTTCTTCTCCTCTTCCTATTTCTTCTCCTCTTCCTATTTCTTGTCTTCTTCCTTCTTCTTCTTCTCCTCTTCCTGTTGCTTCTTCTCTTCTTTTGCCTGTTTCCTCTTCGCTTCCTCCTTTCTCTTTTCCTTGTCCTGTTTCTCCTGTCCTGTCATTTTTGTTGGTGTATCCAGAGTAACATCTTCACCATTCAAAGCATCAACATCAATAGGGTCCATTTGCTCAGTGACCTGTTCTCTTTCACTGTTATACACCTCATCTGGTTTTGTTATTTCCGGTTCTTGTTCAGCCTTTTTGTTGGCTTCGGACACTTGGTGCAATCTCAGAGCAGCTTGGGCATGAGAGTGGGTATCTTTTACCACCTCATGGACTTTCCCTTCTAGAAACAAGAGTCTCCTTCTTCGCATAAAGAAGATGCCTTTATATTTTTCCATAACTTCATAAAGTTCAGAATTAGACACATCAGGAAAATGTTGAGCAAATATTTCCTCTCTTATCTCCTGTTCCTTTTCTATGGCAATGTGCCATTTGTTGTCTAAAGAATTATATAAAGAATCCGGTGTCACAATACATAAATATTGAATGACTTCCTGTTCTACTTCCTCCTTCTCATTATCATTGAAATCATCAAAACAATCTGCCAAATCACTCAACACTTTTCTCCTAATGTTCTTAATAGTTTTTTGACAATGTGTCAAAGGATTGTAAGAGGAAATATCAATATTTACCGGTGCTGATGATGCCGGTTCATTGCTGGTTGTCATTGTCTTCTTTCTTGTTTACCTAGTCTTCTTAGGCTTTTCTTCAGATTATGTATCTTTTGAGTCTGGTGTGTTGCCTTTTGTCTTCTGCTTTCTCTCAAAGACTTTGGCGGGTGCAACTTCTGGTTTCTTCTTTGTTGGTGACCGCTTGGTCACTTTAGGACTTGCTGAAGTAACTGGTGCTGATACAAATGGTACTGCCTTTCCTTTCTTCACAAAGGGCTCCTCAACCAGTGTAACCCTTTCCAGATAGGTGTCGGTTCTCTTCATTTTAGGATCAAGCGGTGAGGCAAGTAGGGTAGAAGCATACCCGTCTAGCATGTCGTACATCACCTCCTAACCCATAGGCTCCACTTCTTCCTTTCTGGGCTTAACAACCTCCATTATGCACTCATCTACTTTGATGATAAAGCAAATATCCTCTTTATACTTCTTGACAACATCACCAGATATTCTCACCCTTTGGCTCATCTTGCGTATGAACTCATCAAAGTATTTATTCAGGACTTCAGGATAACCGGTTCCAACCGCTTGAAGATTTTCCCTAATTTTCTTTGTAACCGGTTGGTCAGCAGACCACTGAATATCACCGACTCCTGGGAAGTAGCCTTGGAAGTAGAAGAACAATCCGGCCAATAGTTGTCCAAATTTAAATCTCAAGGCATTGTCCTGTTTGATTGAATCCAGGTTCACCAGTAGTTGCCTATGCATACAGGTGCATAAATTGAATGAGACATCTTCCATGATCATCCTGTAGCCAACGTTTACCGTTGCAGCAGAGACATAGTTAATTCTGCTAGCATGGAATGTTCGGTAACCTATCACCATGCAGGCATACTTGACCAGATTGTCCTTGATGGTATTGATGGTCATTCCCCATTGGTCGCTCACAGAACTGGTGAGCTTGGTCATTTTGGTCTTGCTGATCTTCCTTAGGGCTGACACTTCTCCAACGTTATAGAAACTGGTGATGGTATGAATTGCTTCCAGTGTGATGTCATGTGTCTGCTCCAAATACATTTTGTCACCGTGCACTCTACTTAGAATGATGCGGATGTGATCATCTATGAATTCTTCAAGGAAATAGACCGCATTATGGAGCTTCTTCTTTTCCAAGATGTTGAATTCCAGTTTGATCTTCTTGTCCTTCATGCAGAACAAACTCAATTGAGAATGGATCACTAGAGATCCTAGGTCTTCAATTTTATAGTCAATGTAATCTGAAATACCTTCCTCTACTATAACACCAGTGGGTATTTGGGATAAGGCATTATATTTTGCCTTCTGTTGGATGAAATCTACTGAATCAACGTGTGTACTAGAACTAGAGTGCGATGCCGAAGCCATGATAAACAGAGAAACTCAAAAAATACCTTTGAAAGTCGAGATTTAGGGCTTGCAAATTTTGCTTCGCCACTCACTTCTTTAGTTGTTGGGTTACTGCTTTGAGTTCTACACTTGATCGATTGATGTTATCTTCAGATTCTTCTTCAAGGTTTTGAAATCTCTTTGAATTGCAAGACAAATCGTCTTTTGTCGCTCTGCACTTGAAAACTTCTTCGCTCGAAAAATGATAAGTGAAAATGACTTGAAAATCCCTTTTAAATGAATTCTCCACCTACCACAATAAATGCTCCATCATTAGGGCATAAACCCTAATTTGCCTTTTACCGTTTTCGGTCTTCTACCAATTAACAGGTATCACATACCGGTTAAGGTCTTTTATTGGTGTAAACTGGGGGTTCGAAATATTTTACCGATTTGTTTCCCCCTAAGCTTTCCTATAGCTTAGTTTTCTAGTTCAGAGATTTCCACACCAGGTGCAGAAACCAGTTCTTCTTTAGACACTTCTTCTAGCTTCTTTTTCTAGGTTTTCTTCATATCCGCTTGAATAGTTTCAACATCAATCTTTCCTTCTGGAGTGACTGGTATATCATCCGATATATTCTTTCTCATTCTGTAGAATCTTGATGTATGACTCGGTTTGTTGCAAAGATAGCAAACCATTCCAGGTGCTCTCCAAGGTCCATTATTCATGTTTCCATTCTTCCTTCTGCATGTTGCAGCTGTGTGACCACTACCATGATAGATCAAACATGTTTCTCTCCATCCTGTTGCCGCTTGATAGCCATCACTTCTTGACTGATGATTATAGGTATTAAACTGGTTTGGATTCCAATTCCTAGAGGGTTCAGGAAAGACTCCTTGGCTCTTTTGAGGATACCTTTCAATGTTGTGCATGACAGACCCGCATTCAAATGCTCTATGCCCAGACTTGTTGCATGCATAACAATTTCCATTGAATCTATTGGATCTAGGCTTATTGTTTAGAAAGTAAGGAAAGTTATTGTAAGCCTTGTTTCTACATAAATTAGCAGTATGTCCTTCCTTGAGACAATTAAAGCAAACAGGTTTGAATTTTTTCTTACCTTTATCCTTTGGTGTTGGTTGCTTCTTTGATGCTACATCTTTTGCTCCAGAGGTCTCACCTTCCTCATAACCAGAAAAACCGAGTTCAGTGGTATTCTTCACTGGTTTTGCTGATTCAAACTTTTGCTCTAGCTTGATAGTGCTCTTATTGAATTTGGCAAGTATTTCCTTTGACTCAGTGAGTTCTTTGGTAATAGCAGCATTGGATTCCTTCAAGGTTTCATTCTTAGAAATAGCCATGTTTATTTCACCTTGCATTTCCTCTTTTTCCACTTTGCTCTCTTGGAGATGAGTGGTAAGTGCACTGATTTCTTGCTTCAGCTTGGAGATCTCATGATCTTTGTCTTTTACCAGATCTTCAGCTTTTCTCCGGTTCTCAAGCTCTTGACACATCCTTATAGTCAGTCCTTCAAGTTCCCTTCTCAGGTTGGCATTAGACTCATTCAACTTTTCAACTTCTTCAACTAGGGCTTCCATGTCCACTTCATCAGAGGAACTATTTACAGTTAGCTCCATCAGTTTCTCAGCATGCTCTCTCCTTTTTGCTAGAGAGGCCTTATTCTTGACTTTGAGTTCATCATAGGCTTTCTCAGACTGAGTGAGCTGATGAGTAAGTTCCCTCACAATGTATTCCCCCATATCTCTTTCCAAGTGGTTAAACTTATAGAAAGGTTGGCTCTGATACCAATTGATGAATACTAAGAGGGAGGTGAATTAGTATACCAAAAAATACTGAACTTAAACACTTAAACAGTTTAGCAGTAAACTGGCATAACAGTTTTACTAACAAACCGATTAACACAAATGCAAACCAAACATCAAATAAGGCATTCACCCACAGAAGCACAATCACCATAACATGAGATTTTGACGTGGAAACCCAAATGGGAAAAACCACGATGAGATGAAACTCACAAGTAACTATCTGCAGAATAGTAACCAAACCGGTTAAGGTCATATAATGTTCTTTACCAGAATAGATCCTGTTAGGAATCTCAATCTTTGTTAGGATATAAGTCCGATTAAAGACTACCTTGTGAGAGGATTTCAGATCCATAGATGTGAACCACCTTGTTAGAGGATTTACAAAGGCTTTTCTGGGCCTACACGATTAAGGGTTTCAGACTTGTGGAAGATGTGAGTAATCAACAAGTGAATGATCTAGCAAATAGCACAGTCTGCTTGGTTAGATCCATGATAGCTCATTGATAATGCATTTCAACATTACTTCAATCTTCAGTAAATCCACACTCTGTTACAACACATAGACTTGATCTTCTCTTCTAAGATCACACATACAAAAACTCATCAACCACCAAAACCCCTAATAGCTACATCTCCTAAAACCCTAGACATGATGTCCTTAAGAAGGAATCTGATTTCATGTCGGTCCAATAGGATTACATTGCAAGTTCCTAGGTTCATTGCATCTAGACACATTTGATAACACGACACAAATCATCATCAAAGTGTCGGTGGATGGTAACTCATCACAAAAATACTGGTTGGTAACTCATCACAGAGTATTACCAGTTCATACAACTTTATTGATTACCGGTTGGTAACTCATCATAGAGTAATACCGGTTTAAACATTGTTGTCCAAAAATGAAGACTGGAACAATGATAACTGCCGCTTCAGTTTCTTCGCTCCACTTGAGATCCTCTAACCACTTGAGATCGGTAAACACTTTCTGCAAAACACCGATAGCCTAAAGACTATAATACATAATATCGGTTTGGAACAAATACCAATTGAGCATAACTCATACATAGAAAGTGATATCAAAGCAAGTGTGTGTCCATCAATGACAATCACAACATAAACATAAAAAATGCCAACATAAACAAGCTTGAGTTCCACCTTAGAATTCGGCCTAAAGCCTCAGGAAGTCAAGCGAATCCATACAAGATTCCTTCTGAGTATGCATTGAATTAATTTTAACATTTCAATTATTATTTACACCATTTGATTAAAAGACCAAGGAGATTCAAGAACCAACTACTCACCCATAACCAAATCCTAACCCCCATCCTCAAACGCCTGAGTACAAGGGACAACTTCATCCCTAGACTGCCTACATACCCGTTTCGGCACAAGATCAAGGCGTAAAGTATGTAGTTCTAGTTTCTAACTATGGTTTAATGTAAACTGTTTGGTGGGTACACAACCCTTTCTAGGGTCAATGTCCTAGACAGTTTCTTTGCGGTTGCTACCCACAATGGTAGCTCTATAGCAAAAGGCTTAAGGTGGACTTTTGCGTGTGTCCTAAAACAACTAAGTCCTATTTTCTATTAAATACGTCACCCTTAATCCATTATCATCCATTGAATTGTATCAAGATAAAATAAATTTCCAAAATCATCACACACAATCAAACCCTAATGGGATTTTCTAAGGTTTTAACTGAGCGGATGTAATTTCATTTAAAATTTATCTTTTCATATTATCGATCCAAGGGGGATTACCCACCCCTTGGATTTTAACTTTCAAATGACCCTTATTTCTCCCCGACGTGAATCCAAGCACCCAAAAACAATTTTTTAAAAACTAACTAACATGTTTGAATGTTGAGCCTGACACACAGGTCACGCTTTAGGGCTTTTGATCGCGTTGTAGCGCTATTGCAACTTGATATTCTAGCGCTATTGTTTTTACAATAGTCCTATTGTCTCAAGTTTGGCACTATTGACCTTTATTTAGCGCTTTTGTAGCTTAAATAACACTTTTGTGCTTGTTCTGGTGCTTTTGCATGTGCTGTCAAAATTTTTCTTTTAGCGTTGTTGTCTCTGTATTAACTTGTTTTTGTTAAATAGCGCTTATGTTTTCACACAAACTAGCGCTATTGTAATAGAACGTTGTAAAAAAGACCTTGTAACTGAAAAAGTGATTTTTCTTGGGCTTGTGGAAGCCCCCCCTAGGTTTGGATTTTACTAACTATTTGTTTCTTGTGCAGGTCTAAACTAACTTCTTTAAAAATGAAAATTTTGTTTTTGGTGCTCTAAAATTGAACAAAAACAATTTTTCATTTCTTGCAAGTTAGGACAAATTTGTTTTTGGTGCTCTAAAATTGAACAAAAGCAATTTTTCATTTCTTGCAAGCTAGGATCACTTCTTTTTGGTGCTATAAAATTCACAAAAAAAACAAACTTTGTTTCTTGCAAGTTAGGCTTAATTTTTCTTTTGGTGCTTAAAATCAACAAGGCAAATTTATTTCTTGCATCAAACTAAAAATTCACAATCAATACTTCCATTTTGGTGCAAATAAATTCACAATCAATTTGTCTTACCTTGCAAAACGATTTTTACTTCATGCAAACGTGTTTCAAATTAAGTTGACCAGGATTTCAAAGTTCTAGTTTACTCAAACATTTTACATTTTAAGTTAAAAAGAACACCATGATTGTGGGAGCAACATCTCCAATTAGATAAAAAAATCATTGCAATGACAAGTTAAAACGAACAAGTGAATTTTGTGTTTGGCACACTTGTGCAAAAGAGTTGGTCGAGTGGTCCTACTTCTAACACACACTATCCTCTCCCTTGGCTTTCATGGTCTTAGGTGCAAGAGAAAAGTGTTAGTAACACTCAAATTTTTATCTTTTTAAGAGAGGCCTACTAAGAGACACATCACTCTTGGGAATGACCTCGCGCGGTAAATCCTTCGAGCTGCTATAGAAATCAGGTGAGAGCAAAAGCTGTAGCCTTGGGTATAGCTGTTCCTACAATGTAACTCGCCGAAAGGACAAATGGGCCCCACCACAAGTTACAAGGCTCTTAAGTGAGTCACTGCAGAATGAACTTATGTCCAAAGACATAAAAAATTACTAAACACCTTTAAGTAGTAGCCCACCCATTCTATTGATTGAGGATATTTGTGATATAATTTAGTGCAAGAGCATAGATGGTTTTGCTCCCGAGATACTCACCATACATATTTCCTTGAGTAGAAACATAGCTTTTTGAAAAGTCACTTGTGGCTTGATGAAAATGGTGACTCCCCCATCATAGGGATCATCTATTTGTTATGCTTGTGCAAGACTTAGTATATCACATCCTTACTTGCCACGACGGGATTCATAAGGTATGTAGTACCAAAGTTGAAGAAATATCAAGATGTGGGCTAAATTTATCGCAACTGGCCATTTGACCTTAGGGATAAAAAGTGTTTGAAGTGTTTTCGTTTTAGTCAAGACCAAGTGCAAATTGATCCGATTTCAGGCTTTGGGAAGAAAAACACCTAAAATACACTTAAAAGGAAAATGGTCATAAAAAGTCCAAGGATTGGGTTGATCTAGACCCATACTCATTTGTGCCTTTAAGGCAACATTATTGTGTTTGTGTGCTTTCTTTGTTTTCTTGTCAAAGAAACATCATAAAATCCAAAACTCAGAACAAGTATTCATCCAACCAAACATTTTTCAAAACAACCAAAAGATCAAAAACAAAGAGAAAAGTAACAAACTATATTACCATTCTTCACATCTTGAGAAAGAAGAATCTTCATCAACACATCAACTTGAAAAGAAGACCATTGAGCTCAAAGGCTTTGATCTAAAGGAGGAAATTATTCTATCTAAATAGACAAATCTTTGTCTCTCATAGAGCTTTTCTACGTCACATGCATCTATACCTTCAAAGGAAATCGAACGTATTTGATCTAGAGTCATTAAACCGCAAAGCTTTTATGCAATATAGAGCTTTAAGTTATCACAAAAACCAAGGAGGCAAGATCAATCCCAACTTCTTCCCAGACATTTGTATCACATACAACGTAGCTCAAGAAATGCCACCAACGCCCAAAAGAGAAGAGGAAGAATTTGTCCCATATGTGACACAAAACTTTTATTGAAGTTAAACATTTTATCCATTATCTCACCTTCACGTCATCACTTCAATTCAACTCTCAAAACATTAAGTGGTTCTTGTCCTAAGTTCTCTTTTAGATATTGCTTGAATCAAACACAACAAATCACTTTTAGATTGTTTCTACATCTAGGATAAGCTCATCCTAGGAGACATATCTACGCAGGTTAAAACTAGTCTATGAGTGAATCCTCTCATTACTAGGTAATTAAGTCTATAACACATCTCAGATTTCTCTAAACCTTATCACATCAAACCTTATAAAAAACAACAAGCAATTCAAGAAGAAAACTTTGGTAACATCCACCTTTAAGTGCTAGAGATCCATATGCAACACACCACACCAACCATAAATCTTTCATTTCATCAACAACTCATCATAATTTTCACCCAACTTCAACAAAAACTTATATAAACAAAATGGCTCATACCCAATCACGGTCAAAGCAACGAGAAATAGAAATTGGAGAAGAAGAAGAGGAAAATATCAATGAATTTCAAAAAGCACTTGGAGGGAATGCGAATGACGAAAACCCAGCTACTCCTACTCCTGCAACAATAGAAAGGGCACAACACAACCCTCTCTTTAATTGACTGTTTGATGAAATACTTAGGAGCAATGCCGATGCTCACTTTTTAAGACTTTCTCAAGAAGGAGCCAAACTACCCTCTGACTTTGATGTTGCACAACTAAGGAAAGCATCAGAATGACAAAGTCGCAATGAGGAAGAAAGAGGTCGAGATCCCATCAGATACAACCTTCATCAAGGTAATCCACCTCCTCCTTCTCGTCCAAATGACATAGAGATGTTGCGGCAACAAGTTGAAAATCTCGCCCAACAACTTCGTAGTGGTGTGAAGACTAATCAATTTTCACTCAATGACATTTGTCCCTATCCCTTTGATATGAATCTTTATATGCCACCTTTTCACGAGGGTTTGAAAAACCCAAGTTTGAAAAGTATAGAGGAAAAGGAGATCCTCGCGATCATGTCAGAGAATTCCATTCAGCTTGCCTTGAAGTGGCATACTAAGATACGTACCTCATGTGCCTTTTTCCCCAAAGCTTGGGAGGAACAACCACATCATGGTTTTCTCGACTACCAAGTGGCATTAGGATATTTGAAGAGCTAGTTCAGAAGTTCTTGACACATTACTCACATAACATTGAACGTGATATCACCATGGCTTATCTGTGTAACACTAAACAAAAACTAGGTGAACTATTCTTAGTCTTCCTGCAACGATAGCATCAAATGTCTAGCAGACATTCTCTTTAGTTGCCTGAACAAGAACTAGTGGAAATATTTATTTCCAACTTAAACGAAGAAATGGAATTTCACCTTGACGTAAAAGACACAGATTCTTTCAATGACATGATCACCAAAGGCTTGAAATGTGAGCAGGCCCTCATCAAGAAATGACTTATCAAAATCTACGATGAACCAAAGGATGGCCCTCACCCACACTTCAATAGTGACAAACCAAGCTTTTGGAACAAAAACAAAATGTTGTCAATGACGGGGTTGTGGATGCAAGAACTATCAAAAGTGCACAACCTATAGTACGATTTGTAGGACATAATCCCCCATCTTAGACTAACACAATTGCTCCTCCAAATCAAGGCCGCCTCACATCTCACGATGAACCCAAACCGCGTCAACAAAAACCAAAGCGAATGTACACTCCCTTAGGGGAACCCATCGAAACAGTGTTACGATAGTTGGTTTCTCAAAACCTGGTAACCCTACCCAAAACATCAAACTATGAACCTCAAGTCAAACCTGCATGGTGGAGAGATACTGAACACTGTGATTTTCATCAAGGAAAAAGACACACGACAAGCAATTGTCATAGATTAAAAGATCTTATTCAAGATCTTATTGACCGAGGTGATATTAAAATTGAAGGACATGACCCAAAGACAACAAATAATGATCATCTCATGTTTAAAAATCCACTTCCATCACAAGATCAAAGGGGTCCTTCCACTTCCAGGAGAAACACTGATACCACTGATTATACGCAAGCCACGTATAATTACACTGTAAATAACCTGTACGATGTCGATGAACAAATTGCAACTATTACCATAAAAAATCCACCCAGTTCTGATTGCAATGTTATTACACGTCATGACAAGATTACCATAAAAGCAGCTCCACAAGGCACCACCTCCATACCAAAGTAGTACAATCTTGTGGAACAATTAGACAAAACGCCTGCGCTTATATCCATTTTAGAGCTATTGCGCCTATCTCTGTCTCATAAAACAATATTGGATCAAGCTCTCCAAGAGGCGTCAGTCCCTGCTAACTTGAATACAGATCAGTCCCTTGTCTCACTTTTTCTGAAAGTGACAACTCTTCCTTCCAGCAACCTCATAATGCCTCACTACACATTGAAGGATTTATCAACCAGCATAGGATCAAGCGAGTCTTGATCGATAATGGAGCAGGCCTGAATATTTGTACACTGCAATTGGTCATAGCTTTGGGATATGCCATTGAATCCGTGGATCCTCGCAAGAAGATCACAATCAAAGCTTATGATGATGCATAGCGTTCATCCAAAGGAGCTGTTGTACTACCAATCCGAGTGGGCCCTGTGGTGAAGCACATCATATGTTAGGTTCTGGACCTTCCTTTGCCATACAATTTGTTGTTGGGAAGACCTTGGATACACGCCATGCAAGCCGTTCCATCCACTTACCATCAGTGTATCAAGTTCCCGCATAATGGTGTAGAAATCACAATCCTGGGTGATGCAAACCCCTTTGCATACTGTCATAACATAAATCATCAACCAGAGATTACCGTTCCCAATAATAGAGAAGCCATCTCCTCCATGTCATACGTGAGTCTAGCTTCCCTCTCCAGTTCAAACGCTATTATACGCAAGCAAGAGAAGCTCAAAATGAAAAATGCAGAGGAAGGTCTGAGAGAATACAATCTAAGCCAACTCTTTTGTGTTGGACAAATGCCTACTTCTCCTAAAACACATGACAAACCTCAACAAGTACTTCAAACGATACTAGTTAAACCAACATGTGCATTAACACCTTTCATCCTTGGAAAGAGTCAAGAAGAGGAAACCAAAGATGAAGACATAGCAGAATGGATATATAAGGATCGTATCACCACCCACATTCCGCAAGCTCAGCGCCCCATAGATCAGTATGGTAAAGGCCTTCTCATTATGCAAAGAATGGGTTCCGATGGTTAGAGTGCTTTAGGACCTTGCAAACAAGGACGACATGAACCACTGCAACCAGAATTAAAGCCCAAGGATAATACAGGCCTAGGCTTTCAAAAGGAGATCCTTCTTAAGCTAAGATTTAAAGGAAAACCCAACAAACCGCTATATCAACCTACTACAAAGAGGCCGCCTTTGATTATAAAAGAAACACCCTAGAACATCACAACTGTCCCATTAAAGCTAAAGATCCCAACACAACCATTCACAATGCCAGTTGTCCCATCAATCGAACCAACAATCCCACCAACAACAACAATAACATTAAAAGCACCCTTAACAGCAACAACTGTATCAGAACCCACAACAGTTCCAGCAGAAGTAGCAGAATCAACATTACCGATACTCCCCGTATCGGATTCATTTATTCCCATAATCCTTCCTGCAACACCAATCATTTCATCTACAAAACCGGTCACACCTGCAGTGTTTAACTCAAAGGACATCCCAGTATGGTATAGTAATCGGATACTAGAAAGTGACTCAGAGACCGACTCACATGAATGGGAATTTGATTCCATCCAGCTTAATACTTCAGATGAGGAAGACACATCACTACCTCCACCCCGCAAAGACATCCTTGTATACGGAGAAGCACAGATAAAGACCTCTTGGTTTCCTAAGCTGGAAACTTCTTCCACAAACCCTACGTCACATCCTACGCCTGATTCTACCAGGGAGAGTACCATAAATGACCTTCACCACAACGTCTTAACCCTCACTGACACATCTAACGAACAACCTAATCAATGAAGTAATGCCCATTATCCATCCTGAACTCATCGAATGGAACCAGCCTAATCCCCCATGTCTTGACCATTTCCAAAACGATGAGGTGATCATTGACTCTTTGGAACTACGGGATAACATACCAAGCGGGGATCACAAAGTTGGATTCGCCATAGAACTTAATAGCACAACGTACTTTGGGGCAGATGCAAAACCTTTCAACTGCAAAAGTATAACAATAAAACATGGATCTTCCAGTGAAAACCACATCGTAGCACTGTTTGATCCAACAAAAGTAAAAAGAAAGAGTGTATCCAATGGTGAAAACCTCTCTGAGGCGCCAACGGATGAAAGGTTTGACATTCTCCCTGCTAGTACACAACGAGAACGATCAACGATTCTCATCGAGGAAACAAAAGAATACAATGTGGGGACTCTTGAAACTCCTCACCACATACATCTGGCATCTCTTCTAACTCTAGAGAAACAACCTAAATTTGTAGAGTTCTTTCAAAAGCGTCAGATCAACTTTGCATGGTCATATGTAGACATGCCTGGGCTTGATCCCGATTTAGTCATGCATCACCTCACCATAGCAGAAGGAGCCAAACCTGTCAAGCAGAAGCTTTGCAAGATGCATCCTCAGATTGCAGTATTAGTCAAATAAGAACTCAAGAAACTCCTAGATGTTGGTTTTATTAGACCAATTGATTAGGCAGATTGGATATCCAATATTGTGCCTGTCGGCAAACCAAATGGGGGCATCCGTATTTGTACTGACTTTAGAGATCTGAATAAGGCATGTCCTAAGGATGACTTCCCCCTACCAAATATCGACATCATAGTAGACCTAACATCAGGACATGCCATGCTTTCACTCATGGATGGCTTTTCAGGATACAATCAGATAAAGATCACACCAGAGGATCAACATAAGACAGCCTTCACATGTCCATGGGGAACATATTGCTGGAATGTAATGCCTTTTGGTCTCAAGAATGCAGGAGCAACCTATCAACGAGCAATGACCACCATCTTCCATGACATGATGCATACTATAATGGAAGATTATGTTGATGACTTACTAGCAAAATCACTCACAACAAAATCACTCATAAGAGAAGGTCATCTAGACATATTAGATAAGATCTTTGCCAGACTGGAAAAATACCATGTTCGACTCAACCCAAAGAAGTGTGTCTTTGGAGTAACCTCTGGGAAGCTTCTAGGATACAATGTCTCAAGTAAAGGCATTGAGGTTGATGCAGCAAAGGTCAAAGCAATCATGGACATGCCACCTCCAAAGAACATCAATCAGCTAAGGACATTACAAGGCCAACTTCAATCAATCCGAAGATTCATTGCACAACTGGCAGATAAGTGTCACCCCTTTACACATTTGCTACACAAAAACATCCGCTTTCAATGGGATGCCAGATGCCAGCAATCATTCCTGATGCTTAAAGACTATCTCATGAATACACCATTGTTGATCCCACCAGATCCAAGCAGACCTATGTTACTCTATATATCAGCAACAAATACGACATTGGGTGTACTATTGGCACAACACAATGCAGAAGGAAAAGAGTGCGCTGTTTACTACATCTCTCGCACACTGGTTGGCTATGAACTCAATTATACACCTATTGAGTGAGCTTGCCTAGCAGTAATCTTGGCAGCCACTAAACTAAGGCACTATCTATTGACACATAAAGTATAGTTGATTGCAAAGATTGATCCACTCAAGTACTTACTCAGCAAAGCAGCATTGACAGGCCGCTTGGCCAAATGGGTGATGATTCTAAGTGAACTTGACATTGAGTATGTAGACCGTAAAGCTATCAAAGGTCAAGTTATTGCATATTAGCTGGCTGATGCACCCCTCATAGGCGATCGTCCCGTCATTTCCAACTTTCCAGATGAAGAGATATTCATGATTACAGAAGCACAACCATGGAAGCTATACTTTGATGGTTCATACACTAGACATGGCTCGGGGGTAGGCATTTTGTTTATCACACCTCAAGGTGACAACATCTCGAAGTCTTACAGACTCACATTTCCATGCACAAACAACATAGAAGAATATGAAGCCTTGATCACAGGACTCAGGCTAGCCATACAATGGAAGTTACAAGAACTACAAGTATATGGCGACTCCCAACTGGTCATTCAACAAGCAATAGATGAATATCAGACCAAGGATGATAAACTCATGCCATACAAGCAAATGGTGGATAGTCTAAAGGCATCATTTACTACTATAACCTTTGAGCAGATACCTAGAGATCAAAATCGAGCTGCTGACGCTATGGCTACTATCGCCTTGGAAGAGGTACATGAAAGAATTTGTGGAACACATGCAAGCGATCCGTCACTAGCCAAGAAACTACTGCACATTGGATACTATTAGCCATCTATGGAAAAGGACTCCTACTACTTTGTTAGAAAGTGCAAGAAATGCCAAGTTCATGGAGACCTGATACATGCACCAGCATAGGAACTGCAACCAATCACAACACCATGGCCTTTTTGTCAATAGGGCCTTGACCTTGTGGGTAAAATTCATCCATCTTCATCCAACGACCATAAATTCATTATTACCGCCACTGAATACTTCACAAAGTGGATCGAAGCTGTTCCACTTACCCAAGTTACCAACAAGCAGATCGCCTCATTCATCCTAAATTACATCATCTGTCAGTATGGTGTACCCATGTCCATCATCACAGATAACGGACTTCCATTCAAAAATTAGGATGTCCGTGACCTCTGTGAGAAATTTCACATCCAACACTACTTTTCCACCCCCTATTACCCACAAGGCAATGGTCAGGCTGAAGCATCGAATAAAAACATATTGAGAATCCTCAAGAAGACAATCAATGATGCCAGCCGTGATTGGCATGTTTAATTGAATCCAACACTATGGGCATATCGAACTAGCATTCGAACCCCTATAGGCGCAACTCCCTACTCATTGGTCTATGGTGCAGAAGCTATCTTACCTATTGAGGTCGAGATACCATCACTACGGGTTTCCTTACACAATCTCATAGATGATGAAGCATACAAAGTATCCTGTCTCCAAGACTTAGAGCTACTTGATGAGAAGCGACAAGCTGCATACAATCACCTCAAGGCCTATCAGCAGCGCATGAGCAAAAGCTATAATCATCAAGTTAGACCTCATACATTTGAGGTAGGTGATCTTGTTCTTTGAGAAAATCCTCGTAACCAACCAAACCAAGAACATCAGGAAAAGTTTGAATCAAATTGGTTGGGTCCATAAGTTATTACTGCTGTATTTGGGTCCATGGCATATCAGTTGGCTACTTCAGAAGGAGAACCGCTCGCAGATCCAATCAACAACATGCACCTCAAAAAGTTTTATACATAAGCTGCATAGAGCATCAGGCTCCCATACATACCGGAAAAACACCAAAAACATTCAGAAAAATGTCCTAAAGAAAATACAAAAACATCAAAATAGTAAAGAAAAATCATGCATCCAAACGGTGAACACCCACTCTGGTGGCACCTTGGGTAAGTGCGATGGTGAAAACCTAGCAAACATGCACCACTCGTAAAGGTTATGGCTCCATTGCCTTTCAGACTTGTTGCGATCACATTCATTCATTCATTCATCCATCCACCCAAACCATGGCTTGTTATTGATCTGCAATTAAGGATAGTACTCCATGCATCTTGCATCCCACTTTTTCAGAGTCATGTCTAAACTGGGGGCAATGCCCTTAAACCTATTGATGGAAGTGGATTCTACATTACTTGTGATTCATTGAGTTCTTCACTCAAAACTATCTCATAAAATCGAAAACATTTGCAAAACAATCACAAAATACCAAAAACATTCAAAACTATCTCTCAAAATCCAAAAACATTCAAAAAACTATCTCACAAAATACCAAAAACATTCAAAAATATCTCACAAAATCCAAAAATATTCAAAAACAATCACAAAATCCAAAAACATCAGAAAACATCTAAAATACCAAAAACATGGCAACACATTATACATACTCATCCATGCAGATACCAAACAAACATTATGAAAAACTCCAATGATGACCACTTATCCGATCAACCAAACAATCAACAATCAAATGCACCAACTGTCTTACACAAGGATGCATCCTTCCTTACCAAAACAAAGACAAGATGACATTTTCTTTGACAAGAAAATTTTGTTTAAGCTATCAAGTACTTGGTCGATTTGTAGGTTATTCATTCGTTTATATATATCAGGTTTCTATAGCATTGTTAGTGTATCTTCTGCAAATTATTCCAATGAAGTTCTGGGGCATGTACTAATGGTGTCTATGTGGGAAGTTCACTAAGCTACATGATCTTATGCAAAATGCAGTCATAGATCACTACGACTTGCTGACTACAACGTATACCTCGACCATATGAGCATGAACCATTACCAAGGATCCATATTCTTTATTCTTTATGTATGTTATTTACTTACCGATACAATGCTCTTTCTTTGGTTCCTCCTACCTCATCCAAATTGGATAAATATTTTTGTCTCTTAATTAAGGTATGAACTTGTCTCAGGATATGATCAGCCCAAGATCAAGGAGGACGATCCAAGTCATGCATGAAAGGAGATAATCCTTGTCTGTTCTGCAAGCAATACTCAGGTCAACTTGACCCATTATATCAAGTTGTTTGTATTAACTTGCTATATCAAAATCCATGTAAGGAATACTCAGGTCATCTTGAATCATTATGTCAATTTGCTTGTATTTTCTTACAACATTTTAAAGCTCGATGATGAAAAATAAAGCACTATGGATCGTCATTTCATGTCATCTATTTATATGTTGCATTCCGTTGCATATCGCCCATCCATTTACTCATTCATATATATGATTTTTGTATGCAAGTGTGAACAAAGTTAATTATGAGCAGTTATGCAAAAAAAAAATTGAGCCACTTTTGGATACAATCACGATCAAGTACTCTGATACATCATCAGTGCATCATGCAAAGTATAAACAGCCTTGCATTCATCTATCATGATCATATCATCATCATTACATTTAGTTGTATTTGCATCAAGTACATTTCATATCATTTTAGTTGTTTAAAATGCATATAGTTCATTATCATTTATTAACATTAGTCTTCCTATATCATTTCATCATTGCAAAATCATGATGTTTAGATTCATTCATATAATCCAATTTTCCTTGATTGTATTAGCCATTTACTATGCATTCATTTAGTGTCAGTTATCAATTATCATTTTATCATCCTTTATTATCCTTTATCATTTATCGTTGCATACATTCATTTATCTATTCATTAGTTAAAAAGTGCATTCATTCATCCATTATTAAGTGTCTTATCATACTCATTTTAGGATTCATTTAAAATTGCATTCATTATCCCTTTTTAATTGCATTAAGGTGCAATTATTAATCATAAGTTGCATTATCATCACATTATCATTTTACTTAATCATATTTGGGCATTTGGAATCATGAAAACCATTTGTTTCCAACATTGGTTCGTACATTATAAACATTTGCATTCATTTAGAAATCATCATTTAAACATTTGTACTTTACATTTGTTTATCCATGTTACATTCATTTTTCACCATATAGATGCATATCCATAAAAATAATCATTCATTCAAAGCATTGCATTAACATCATTGCATATCATTATCCCATCATTGTGCTAATATAAAGTGAAAACTACTATCTATACCATCATAAATCATCATTTTGTTATGCATACATAAGCATCATGACATTGCATACATCAGGCATTCTATCCCAAAGCCATAAAAAACACACATACATTAACCTGTATCCACATGTTAGTATCCAACATCATACAACATGCATATAGACATCATGTAAGCATAAATCATCATAAAAACATGCATATAGGAATCATCTCATAAAAAAATACATATAGCAAAGTACACGTATCCATCTAAGAATAAACTCCATACATATCAACATGCATATCATCACAAAAATATGGGATCTCCTCATATATATCATCTCATGTATCAGAGTATAATGAAGTCTACAAAATCGACTACCAAGAGCCATCCAAGACATAGTCCAAAATGACAATATCAAAATATGCAAAATGCTCTCTTAGATGCCACTCTGACCAGATATTGCACTACCATCACCACCTGCTCCCCCACTAGTCCCTGCACCATCTGACCTATCTCTCCGTGGAGGTCCCATCAAACCCCCACTAGCTCCTGCACCACCTGAAAGCTCTCTCCATCATGGACCCATAACACCCCCACTGCTTTGCATCCTTTGAGACCTCTCTGATCTGGCCTACCGCATCTGTGAATAGCTCAATGCTTGCTGACTAGCTGGCACCACCTGCTCATATAATCCCCGCCAATACTCTATCTCAGCATGTGCTCATCGGATCACCCTCATCACCTCCCTAGTAGGACCCTGTGCTCCTATTCCAACCCAGACTCTCTTCTACAGCTTCGCTAATCTCTCCACCACACTATCCCTCTCCTGCAACACTATAGTCAGCTTCGACTCTCATGCAAATAGCTACACATCTCTAGCTAAAACCTCTGCCTCCAGATCCTCTACCTGTGTCTTGGTTGCTGTCAGTCAAGTCTGCAAATGTAATAGCATATGATCCCATAGATCACCACCCCCTATTGCTCCCTCCCCTGTATCCATAGGTGCCTCACCTGTAGCTCCCTCTCGAGTTGCTACCTCCCCTCTATCCATCGGTATCTCCCTCTCCATACCTCGGCCACCTAATCTGACTCCTCTCAGCATCAACGGTCCTTGTGATATCCGTAGTGGCAATCCGCCTCTCCCTCTCTGCTGGACCCGACCACCTAAGCCACCTCCTCCGCCACCTCCACCACCTCCACCATCTCCTCCTCCTCCTCCTCCTCCTCCTCCACCTCCACCATCCCCCTCTCCTCCTCCTCCTCCTCCACCTCCACCATCCCCCCTCCCTCATCCACCTATCATCGGTCCTTGACCTCCTCCCCTCCTCTATTTTCATCCCCTCTCCTCCTCAAAATTGGGAATCAGCTCTGTCGGATCTTATATCCAAGGAATCGAATGAGCCGCCATATACTGCGTATACTCCTCTGACACTCTTGCATCTACCACCCTCGACCGTATATCCCATGGCCTCACCTGAAGCATCCGAAACTCTACCAATGCCTAATCATAAGGAAGTACTGGCCCCCATGCATATCTCTCTCGGACCACTCTGGCATGCTCTCCTGATCCCCTCGGCAATCCCTGCCGATGTCCAAACTGTCTCATCACTCTGCCCGACACCTGTCTCTCTACATCGTAGCATGTCCTCCCAATGAGGAATCAGGTCATGAATACATATGGCAACACCTCCACATCCTCCTCCTAGGGCTCACACTCTATATATGATCTCCAAATAATTATATCCATGCCATCCAGCGCCCGCCGCCACCACTCTAACTTCCCCAGGTGGGGCTGACTCATCATACCGCTGTACATAAACATATAGGGCTGGTCAACTGTCTGGAATCTAAGACTCACTGGTCGCATAAATGGTAAGTGCTCCCATGCCCATATATGCAGCAGCGTCACTCCCACTGCCAAGGAGCCTCTCCCGCAGTACACTACCTCATGCAGCTCCTGATACATGTGTGCTAACACGCACGGTCCCTAAGCAAATTGGGTCCCCTCTGTCATCATCTGCTCTATCACCTGTCCCCAACCAATAACCAGACCATGTGATCTTCTATCCAGACACAATAGCCCTCCCATGATCCCAGACAAAACTGCTGGTAATGGCTTGTACAAAGCTGCGATATCCTCCCAGGCTATCAAACCGTCATCAATATACACGTCCTCATCGAAGAATCTTTGCACCGCGAAAGTCCCCCATGATCTATCATATGTGACCAGCTCACCCCGAATGGGAATATGCAGGATGCACCACACATCCTCTAGTGTCACAGTCATCTCCCCCTGCGCTAAGTGAAACGTGCATGTCTCACTATGCTAGCGCTCTGCCAAGGCTGTAATCAAACCGTGATTCATCTGAATCACGGGCATATGCATCACATCATACAACCCAGTCGATGCAATGCAATCAATCTTGACCTTTGTCAGCCGATCACGTAGCCCCTATGTAGCTAGATGTCTCTCGCGCAACTATAAGACATGTAGATCTTCTTGCACACGTGCATCAATCAATCATCATCAATTATTTTGTTTCAAACTTTCTTAAGTTTAAACCTAGACTATCAACAAATACTTTGATCAAGTATCTTTGGGTCTCAACAGGTAAGCAATCATGACACCTAGACTTCAACAGACATTTATCCTAATGACCTAAGTCTCATTAGGGCTGCTATGGTTCAAAACAACTCTCACTTCACATCCCTATCCATCCATCATTGGCATCAAGAGATTTTTGTTCACACAAACTGGGGCATCTATTTTCCTAAACAAAAGTGCTATCTTGTAAACAAAAGCGCTACTTTCTAAACAATAGCACTAATCCCCTAACAAAAGTGCTTAATCAACCATATAAAAGCGCCCAAATTACAAACGCACTACAAGACCTATGCAATAGCGCTGTCTCACATCAAAAGCGCTCAATTGACCCCTCAATAGCGCTACACAAACAATAGCGCTCAAACCTCTATACAATAGCACTATTGCGGCACAAAAGCCCTGAAACAATAGCACAACAACACCATTGCGGCACAAAAGCGCTAATTCATTGGACAACAATGCCAAAACATAGTTTCAGCGCTATTGTCTCGACTCAACTTGGACTCAGCGAAAAACATGTCAAAATTGCATAAAATTCAAAATTTCAAATTTGCATACCACTGGTCCGTAGTCCTCTGGCCGCTGGAATCGACAGACTCACTCAAATTGGTGCTTTGCAATGGGTACCGACATCCTGACTGCTGCTCGCTCCTCCAAAATGTCACTATTAGAGCTCTAATTTCACTATGGTCACGGTAACAAATAAGCCTATTTTCACCTCTTTCTCTCCATATAAACTCTTCGCCATACCCCTAACTTTCCCCCGCTCACCGCCGTGGTCCCCATGAACTTTCCAAGCCTCTCATTTCTCCATTTTGTTCCTGATTTCTTCTATTTTTCACTAGCATTGCTAACTTTTCTTCTATCACCCTGCCAATTTTCCTTCTTTTTCGAGAGATCGCCCGATTTTTCAAAATTTTCGGCCCATCTCTCGAGGGGGCATACCACCCATTAAATCTATATTTTATGGGGCATTTCTTTACACCTATTTTTCTTTCTTTGAAACGACGTGATAAACCACACCGTCTCAAAGAGGGGCAAATGTAGTCACATAAATATGTCCATTTTAATTAAATGAATATTTCATATTTATTTGATTAAAAATCCACTAAGCCATCAGTTAATTAAATTAATATTTAATTAATTCATCTTCAAACATTTTCCTATTAATTAAATAAATTATTCAATTTATTTTAATTAATTCATTAAACCAAATTCACAATCAATTAAATGAATAAATCATATTTATTCAATTTAATCCCCTTTCCTCTTTTAAATAAATTAAATTAAACATTTATTTAAATCATAAATCGCATTTTCCTACAAATGCAACTTGCACCCATTTATTGAAGTAAATTAATTAATTTTAAATAAAAATCTTATTTTCCCTCACCCACCAAATCCACTTGCATTCCTAAACCCCCTTCTAGATTCTTCTAACCCCTTTCCTAATTAGCCTAATCCATTCCCTAATTATTGTCACATTCCTAAGCAATTTGAAGTTACTTTTCAAAGACTTCAAAGTCTTTGAAAAACATTAAATGCTTTGTGTGTTCAACAATTTAACCTCCAAAGTCTTCCAAAACCACTAATGGCTCTTACATGACCATTTATGGCTTGTACATAACCATTTATGGTTATTTCAACTTGCACTCATGTGTCTCCTCAAGCATTTATTGCTTTGACCATGGTTATCCCTTTTGCCTTTGCACAAGAGTTTATCCATTGGATAAAAGGTTTATTCTTTGAATAAAGAATTATTCACTCAACCTAACCTTGACCTTAACTCCCAAGTTAACTCTCAGGTCATGTCAAGCATTTAATGCTTACTCCCTCTCCTCTCAACCTATCTCACATTGACACTTGTCATCCTGGGATTGGGTTGAAAACCTTCACATGGATTTGATATCATTCAATCCTGACCCTTGTTGAGATTACTCAATCTCAACCATCCATTGCTCCATTTTTCTTATAAATAGAGCCCATTTCTTCATAATCCAGATCCTGAAAACTTGTATGCATTTAATCTATAGAGAATTTTAGAGAGCATTTAGCATAAATCAACTAATATATATTGTTATTTTGGCCTAAAATAAATCATTTTAGCATTATAGCATCTAATATTAGTTTGTTCACATTTGCATAGCATTTAGAGTAATCATTTACAATCTCGAACCTCCATAAGCATCCATAGAGCAAAAAGCTGCTGAGAGCTACACTAATTTGGAACTTGGAGAGGAGAGGAACAAAGGAGAAGGAGCTAAGAGCATGTTAGGAGGCATTTGGAGATGCCTCATTATATTTACTTTCCTAGTTAAATATTCTTTCATGTTCTTGGTGTCTCTTTTGATATGCTTGCTTAGGTTAATCTTTGGTTGAATAACACTAACTTTAACACTTGTTTCTTGTTGTTTGTGTGTGTTATACTAGCACAAGTTTTCATCTAACTTGTCAATTTTTGCAGAACATCAGCAGCTTTATTAGGCATTAAGTGCAGTAGTTCAACATGACGACATTACCAGTAAGTTTAACCTAGAGGCACCATAGATCTAAACACCGCTAATTTTTGGTTCCAACTCCTCTTGTTTAGTTATCTAACTAGGAATTTAAATTTGAATTTATGAATCTTAAATGAAGAAATATACCAATACAATTATGAAAAATAAATTATTATATACAAGGAATTATCGCTTGATTTTGAAAACTAAAGTATAATTTTTACGTAATTGAAAGGAACATAACAAATTGACTACTTGGGAATAGTATTTTCTCCAAAGGAAAATTATGATAATAATTAAAAATTTAAAAGCTTGAACCAATTACATGAAATTACTAATTGCTTGGAAACCATGATACCTTCAAAGATAACTTATGAAAATGATTTGAATTACTTGCAAGATATAATTGTTTTGGACAAACCATTACACAATAAGTATGAATCCTAGTACTGATTTGCTTGAAAGAAAATTAAATGATTGAATAGCAAGACTTTGGAAATAAATTTTAACACTTACTTGTTTGAAGTGAGAAATAATTAATAATAAGCTCAACTAATTCTTCCATATAAAGTAACATAAATTTCATCTACAAATGATAACACTACTTTAAATGTGAATCATAATACTTGAAAGGTACTAAATTGTTTGGAATTTTTTTTAGATTATCGAATAATTATACTATGGAAATGAATTCAATACTCACTTGTTGAAGGGAAAAGAAAAACAATTAAATAATAAGCTTCAAATTAACCACATTATTCTTAATTACTAATTGTTTGAAAAAGAGATTAGAAAAGAGTCTAAACACTTGCTAGTTAACCAAGTAAATAATACTAAGTCTCCTAATATACAATTCTAATCAATAAACTTCTAGTTGCTTTTGAACTAATACCTTCGTAAGATTGTAAAGTGATAACTAATTACTCCTTATATTTCTTCCATAGTAGTAATTAGGATAATGAGCAATTATTTACTTATATCTAAAATGAGACATTGGGTTTTTTTTTTTTTTTTTAATCAAGTTTGACATGTAGGTATTATGTTGTACATGCATGTAAGTGGAAAACACCATAAAAATTACAATGAATTATATAAGTAAGATAGATGTAAAATAAAAAAAAATGATAGTATTATTATTATGTGAGGTTTTAAATTTGTTACATCCAAAATTAATATATTTACTTTTATACCATGTAAGTTCTAACATGCAATTTTCTTCTTGTTTGCTAAGGCATTTATTAAAATATTAGACATATATGAACTTGTATACTAATATAACATAATTGAATTATAATAATTAATATGGAACTAATGTTACAAGCCATGTCAACATCTAATTCAATTTTTTTCCCAAAACCTTTTAAAAAGAAAATAACTCTTTTCTTACAATTATACATTTAATAATACACGAATCAAAAGATAATATATAATGGTTTTTTTTGAATAAAAGGGGTTAAAACTTCATTGAAACAAAGACACAAAATTACATAGAGGGCCCAAGCGCCGAGGCTCCAAAAAGAGAACCTCTGGCTCCGACCAAGCTCAGCCAACATCATTACTATCCATATCCTCAACAAAAATCTTCTGCAAGACCTCACAGTAATCCGGGGAGAGATGCTCCCATCCTTCAATTTTCCAGTCACTGTCATGTTTCGAAGCCCACTTAGCCAAGCAATCAGCTACTTTGTTCCATTCACAAGGAATGTGGATGAAGGACACCTGCTCCATTAAAGAGCTAATTTGAAGAATCTGATGAACTATCCCTGCCAGCTACCAATGAATCCCACTTACTTTCTTCTCAGTCAACAAATTCACAATAATTTGTGAATCCGATTCATAGATAACCTTCCTTTTACCCAACTCCCAAGCCCGCTCTAGGGCATAGAGAATAGCAAGTCCCTCCATAAGATTATTAGATTGCCTCCCTTTATGCACCGAAAAGAAGAACTCCACCTCCCCCAAACAATTCCTACCAACACCTCCAACCCCTACTGGGCCTGCGTTACCCCTGGAGGAGCCATCCGTGTTAATCTTGATAATCTCATCCTGGGGGGGCCTCCACCTTTCCAACCTTCAGAAATTCTTCATAGCACACCTACCTCTTCTGACACAAGTAGAGACAGGAGACAACTCCTGCTAGCCAAACCTACTCACGATATCCGCCTCAGTTCTGTCCAAAGGAAAATTCACCTCACATTTAGCTTCCACTATTTCCCGAATCATAACCATGATTCTGTTCCACACTTGTTGCACTAAGAGTCTGGCATCACGGAAGATCCTTCTATTTCTCTCAAGCCAGATCTGCCAGAGAATGAAGTTGGGCCCGATATACCAGACCATCTGGAGGAAGGGGGATAAGATAGGAGGTCTGCCCAAACTGCTCCAAAACTCCACCAGTGAATGTGCGTGAACATAGGGACACTTCCACACCCCCCACCAATAGTGCTAAATAAGCATAGAAAAGGGGTATTTGAAGAACATATGTGAGGAGTCTTTCTCCCCATTGCCACACAAAGCGCAAATTGAAGGCCCTGAGAAACCCCGCTTACAAATATTATCCCAAGCAAGACATCTATTCCAGGCCAGAGTCCATGCAAAGCAGTTGCACTTCGGCCATGAAGAATTGTTCCAAACCTATTTCCATCAGTGCACCTCTCTTCCCTCCAATCTTCGGTTCAATAGTTCCCTGTAACCACTAGCTACCATAAAGACTCCCTTAGGATTCAGAGACTAGGAAAGTCCATCCCTACCCTTAATGCCACTATAGTGTTTACTCGCCAGAATGCCTTGTAACTCAGCACAATCCTCCTCCATCCCAACAACCGGCCACTCATTAAGATCCTTCCGCCGCTCCATCTCCAGCCTCCCACACCTGTAAACAGTCTTGAAGTCACTCACCCTTGACCACCCTGGCTCCAAAAACCTCTGGCTAAGGTTCCCAAGGTTAGGAACCAAATCAAGAATGGGGGGGTACCCGTCCCAAGAGTCATTCCAGAAAAGGACCTCTTCCCCCCTCCTACAGATCTAAAAGAGTCCTTCCTTAATGAGAGAGGCCCCCTTCTTGAGAGTATACCAAATCGTAGAGCCTTTACTCTCTAGCAGATATCTTGGAACCTCCTGAGCTGGTATCCTTTGCATATATTTGAAGGCCAGAATCTTAGCCTAGCCACAATCCTACTCAACACACCACCTCCAGTACAGTTTTGCTGCCAGAGCCTCCCCGAATAGAATAGCCTACTTTAAACCAAGACCCCCTGATTGCTTTGGGCTACACACCAGGTCCTAATTGACCAGACTCCATTTGGACGAAGATAGATTTCCTGCCCATTAGAATTGCCTTGCCAAAGAATCCAGGTCCTTCAAGAACAATTTGGGAGCCACTTGAAGCATACATCTATAAGTCGGAAGATCCTGAACCACTGACTGAATCAGTTGAACCCTCCCATCAAAAGACAACCATCTATGAGTCCAATGTTCAACCTTCGAGCGAAATTTATCCAAGATACCCTGCCATGACTCCCGAGGAGGGTTACCAGGAGAGATAGGAACATCCAAATAAGTCAAGGGCAAGGAGCCAACTTGAAATCTCAAGATCAGAGCAATCCTCCTTTGAATAGCTTCAGGAGTGTTGAAGAAAATGATAGATGATTTATCTTCATTGATCAATTGGCCTGAGGCCGCTAGATAAACATCTAGAACCTTACGTAGATTCGTAGCTTCTCTGATCCTAGCAAGTCCCATCAAGCCCATGTCATCAATAAATTGCAGATGAGATTGCGGCTGCAATTCATTACCCTAGTTCCACCCCTGAATACTGCCTTGACTGACATTATGTTTGATCAGCCTCCCCAGGCCCTTAGCCAAGAGGATGAATAGATAAGGGGAGAGGGGATCCCCCTGATGAAGGCCCCTAGAAGCACCGAACAACTTGGTATGATCCCCATTGATTAGCACTGAGAAAGAAGTGGACGTAACTCCACTCATAACCCATTGAATCCATTCCTCAACAAAACCAAAAGCCCTAAGGATCTTTTGAAGGAAAGACCAACGAACCCTATCGTAAGCTTTAGCCATGTCCAACTTGATAAACATAGCTTTTTCCTTGGAGGTAGCCATAGAATAAATGGTCTCCGTAGCAATGACCACACCATCCATAGTTTGACGCCCTTCCACAAACTCACTCTGTTCCTCAGAGATCACATCCCCAAGACACTTCTTCAGCCTCTCTGCAATTACCTTTGAGATGATCTTATAAATAACATTGCAGAGAGATATAGGGCGGAACTAGCCTAACCTGTCAGCCCCCTCACACTTAGGGATAAGCGCAATGAAGGTAGCATTCAGGGCCCTCAACATTTGTTTATTCCTTTGGGATTCTTGGACTACTGCCAGTAAGTCCAAATTGATGATATCCCAAAACTCTTGAAAGAATTCAACTGGGAACCCATATGGGCTAGGGGCTTTTCCTTTCCTCAACTGAAAAACAATCCTCTTGAGTTCTTCCATCAATATAGGGGCCATAAGCTGCTCATTCATCTCCCCGGTAACAAGAGGAGGAATGCAAGCAAGAACTTGATTCTCCTCCACTTCCCCCTGAAACTCCTCACCGAAGAGGGATCAGAAATGCTACAAGACTCCCTAGATATCTCTTGCAAGGATAATAACACCTCACCTCTATTATTGACCAGAGTAGGAATGGAGTTTTCGTGACATCTTGCTTTCACAGAGTTGAAAAAGAAAGTCATGTTCTTATTGCCCGCTTGAAGCCAATCAATACAGGCTCTCTGTTTCAAGTAAATTTCTTCCCCGAGCTCCCATTCCCCTATGACCCTGACAGCCCTCTCCTCCTCCTTAAGCAAAGCTTCAGACAAGCCACTCTCTCTGATTTCCCTGGTGATGCCATTTAACTCTGTTTGGGCTACTTTCTTAGCATGAAAAATGTTCCTGAAACCTTGTCGATTCCATTGTTTAAGCTGAAACTTAACAAATTGCAGCTGCTTGGCGAAGGTATACACAGCTGTACCAAAGGCCGGCCTCCCCTTCCTCCACCATTGCTCAATAAGAGCAGGCAAAGCAGGATCTCGAAGCCACTTAAGTTGGAATTTGAAAGAAGGAGAGCGTGCAACTCGGGCTGAAGAAGAAACTAGCTTGATAGGCCAATGGTCTGACCCTCTCCAGTCAAGAATCTCAGAACTAGTGGACCACCCCCCACCAACCCAAAAAATGGAAACCAGAAATCGTTCCAACCTCTCAGCAATCCAACCCTCCCCCATTCTCCTATTATTCCAAGTGAACAGACCATTACCAGGCTTAATGTCCACAAGATGCAACGATGAAATCCTATCCCGAAAAAGGAGAGACGAGGGCTCCAACCGCATGACACCCCCCTTCTTCTCACTCAACTCTAGGATAGCATTGAAATCTCCCACCATAATCCAAGGATGGAAAGGGACTAGCCTTCGCATATATGAAATATGAGACCATAAGTTTCGTTTGCCTTGGAAATCAGTAGGTGCATAAATATTAGTAAACAAAATAAGATCTCCGGTCTCCAGACTAGAGGCAACCCCGGATAGCGAAGATCTGGAAGCCATCCACCTAACAGGGCAAATCCTTGAAGGGTTCCAAAGATAGGCCACCCCTCTGGAGGAGCCAACAACCCCAATACACTGACATTCGCCTCACCCCCAGAGCTTCGACACCAGACCCATCATACTCTCCACTGAGAGTTTAGTTTCTTGCAAGAGCAGGACATCTAGTGAATGATTCCTAATCAAATCCCAAACAACTTTTTGTCTAGGGCTGCTATTCAAGCCCCTTACATTCCATGAGAGCATAATCATTTAGGAGGATTGGAAAAGTGAGAATCCAAAGTCTTCAATGACCCTGACTCAACCAAATTTTCTCCCATCAGTTTGATTTTATCCAAATCCTTCTTCCTGTTGACCTTTGAGTTCTTCTCCGTAGCACTTTTCTTAATATCCTTCTGATGCAGACCCAAGTGAATGGAAGACTTGTTACTTTTAGCCCCAGCCAGTTCCAATTTCAGGGCTATCAAAGAGCCCTCCCCCCCAACCAAAATTACCTCCAAACCCAAAGTGAATCCCAGCTGGACTCCTACTGACTGGTCCATCTCCATTTCCTGGCTGCCAATCACTTGTAGGGCCTGAGTAAAATCCTCAATACCACTTTCTGGACCCCCTCCTGAAGCACCTAGTTCCAAAGGAGTTAACCCTGGGTTCACTTCTTGATGGCTAAGGTCATCCAAGCCCTCAAATCTGTTAAAGGTATCTTCCTCCTGTCTCTCCTATAAGGACCTCTTTTGTCCTCAATTCGCATTCCTTATCTTAACTGAGACAAAACCATCAACGCCCTCTATCTCGGCTGACATAGAGGCTTTTCCTTTATCAGCCCTATCTTAACTCTGAGCCGACTGTTGAGGTTGGCAAACCACTGGTTTATATCTAGGGCACTTACGCTATAAATGACCATACTCATGACACAAACGACAGCGAAAAAGTAAAGTCTCGCAATCTAGCTACTGGACCCATGAATAAGAGCCCACACTCATATCTATAGCATCTGGCAGAGGTTTACTAAGATCAATTTCAACACAGATACGAGCAAAAGTCATTACCTTTCTTCCTAGGGTTTGCATTGAGGATCCCACTAGCTTCCCCAGCAATGCGGCCAGCATCCATAGCACATCCTCCCAACAACATTCCACAGGAAAATGAGGCAAACGAACCCACACATGAACCCTGTTTGGGAGCTCCTCCGACAGGTTAAACCTTGCATGCTAGGCTTGATGAACAACCCCACTTGATTGTAAAAATACGGACCTCCCGCAAAGACCCTATTGCGATCCTCCATGCAGTTAAAGGTAACCATGAAATAGTTGTTTGCCAGCATCATAATCTCCATTTCCCCTTCCGACGCCCAAGTCCTCTGTGCCCAGTTTTCCAGAAACTGCAAAGAAACCCTCATTCCCAAAAACTTGCAATAAAGCGAATGTTTTGAAAAGTACTCAACATCTTCAACAATTAATTCAGGAGGAATAACCAACTTCGGTCTCTCACTGCATCTCTCTAGGCAACCATTAATCTTCATCATGCGAGAACCGCTAGTAGTCCCCAATCCCGATTCAGATGAGAAAAGGTTATTGTTAAAAGTCTTCATACTCTGGAGTGGGGGTTTTGAGCCCACCGTAGCGCGAAAATCTATGACCGGAGGAACATGCGATTCCTTACCACCACTACTCGTCATCGGAGCTCTAACAAATAAACAAAGGAAAGAGAAAGACCCCCACCCCGAAGGGCCTCTCGAGGCAACCCCGGACTAGTAGGCCCACCCCCTCAAAGTACACCAAGATGGAGTGTCTACCTAAACCCCTAACCCCTAAACCACCCACGACCCACAACAACCCCCAACCCCCAGCCGCAAGCAGACCACCCCCTCCCCCCCGCAGCCCCCAGCCGTATGCAGACCTCCCTCCACCTGCAGCCCCCCAAAACACCCACGCCACCCACCGCAGAGCCTAACCCGACCTCGCCTGCAACTCCTCTCCCCCGCAGTGCCTGCACCAACCTCTCCCCGATGACTCACCTGCAGCTCTGCCTCCCTCGAGCTAGGGCAATGAAGCCCTAGCTCGGTCGCTCGCAGAAGCTCGCACGCACGCCATCAAAGAACCCAATTCTTCCAAGATAATATATAATGTTAAAATGATCATATAAATAATAATTTATAATAGCTAAAAAATTAAAGTATGTTTTAAGTTAAAAAAACTGACCTTTTTCCACTCCAAACAGGAAAGCCATGTATAAAAAGCTTTCATAAGTCTTTCATGTACCTTTATATTGGATCTATTTCCCTTCTTTTTTGATGATATAAGAAATCTAATTAGAAAAATCCTATTTAAGTGGAGATTAAAATTTGGAAAGCCTAAGACTTTTAATTACTATCATTTAATAGCCTTAACATTATGGCAGGTGATATTACTATCTCATGATATAAGTTTCTTTCTCTTTTTTTTTCCCTTTTTTTTTGTTAAGATCATCTTCATTTTATCTTATAATATTATGTATATGATATTTAATTAATTCTTTTATTTTTAAAAAAATCCTATAATATGGATATAATTTATTTGTCTATTACAGATGTGATGCTGGAACTGTCTACATCTAGATTTCACATTATATCATTTCTCTACTAGAAACTAAACTCGATATATAATATATATTATATACTTTATTATTTATTAATATATTTATTTATTTATAGTTAAATAAATGTTTTGCTTTACTTTATTAATTTATAATTATTTTAAGTCTATTTCCAAATATATGTATATATATATTTTTCTCTTAATTAAATCTCTATTATTTTTTATTGAATATATTTATAACCCCAATTAGATAATGCAAAAGAAAGTTTCTAAATAAGAATTTTAAAAAGAATATGTATATTGTGTTTGCTTATATATATATATATATTTAAATATGTATGTATAAAATCTAATGTTTTAAAACTCATATAGTTTAATTACATAGAGGATAAATTAGAGCGGAACAAGTAGAGGGGAAAAAAATTATTTCGAGGAAAAAAAAATATATAGAAGATTAATTTTTGAAAGAAAAATAATTCATAGGAGGATAAATTGCTTTGAGGAATACAATACACAGAGGAATAGATTTCTGAAAGATAAATAATAATAGGAAGACAAATTTCTTTGAGGAATAAAATTCACAGAGGAACAAATTTCTGAAAGATAAATAATTATAGGAAGATAAATTTATTTGAGGAATAAAATGCAT